>NW_018744470.1:0-21505 GCF_001683475.1 Chenopodium quinoa
AAGCTTTTTGAATCAAATGAAAGTCATATGCATTCAACAAAGCTAAATTGAATCAAATGAAAGTCAATGGCATTCTAACAAACCTAATTGAATCAAACGAAAGTCAATGGCATTCTAACAAACCTAATTGAATCAAATGAAAGTCAACCACATTCAAACAAAGCTAATTGAATCAAATGAAAGTTAACCACATTCAAACAAAGCTAATTTAAATCAAGTGAAATTCAAACACATTAAAACAAAGCTTTTTGAATCCAAAGAAAGTCAAATGAGTTCAAAAAAGCTAATTGAATCAAGTGAAAGTCAAACAAATTCAAACATAGCTTTTTGAATCAAATGATTGTCAAATGCATTCAACGATACTAATTGAATCATATGAAAGTCAAACACATTCAAACAAATCTTTTTGAATCAAATGAAAGTCAAATGCATTCAACAGATCAAATTGAATCAATTAAAAGTCAACCACATTAAACAAAGCTAAATTAAATCCAATGGAAGGCAAACACATTCAAACAAAGCTATTTGAATCAAATGAAAGTCAAACACATTCAAACAATGCTATCTGAATCAAATGAAAGTCAAATGCATTCAAAAAAGATAATTAAATCAAACGAAAGTCAAACACATTCAGACAAAGCTAATTGCATCAAATGAAAGTCAAAAACATTCAAACAAAGCTAATTAAATCATATGAAAGTCAAATGCTTTCAAAAAAGCTAATTGAATCAAGTAAAAGTCCAAAGAATTCAAACAAAGCTTTTTGAATCAAATGATTGTCAAATGCATTCAACGAGGCTAATTGAATCAGATGACAGTCAAACAAAACTTTTTGAATCAAATGAAAGTCAAATCATTCAACAAAGCAAATTGACTCAATGAAAGTTAACCACATTCAAGCAAAGCTAATTGAATCAAATGAAGTCAAACACATTTAAACAAAGCTATTTGAACCAAATGAAAGTCAAACACATTCAAGAAATGCTATTTGAATCAAATGAAAGTCAAACACATTCAAAAAAGGTATTTAAATCAAGTGAAAGTCAAAAACATTCAAACAAAGCTATTTGAATCAAATTAAAGTCAAACACATTCAAACAAAGCTTTTTGAATTAAATGAAAGTCAAATGCATTAAACAAAGCTAATTGATTCAAATGAAAGTCAATCACATTCAAACAAAGCTAATTTAATCAAATGAAAATCAAACACATTCAAACAAAGCTTTTTTCAATCAAATGAAATTCAAATGCATTCAAAATAGCGATTTGAATCAAGTGAAAGTCAAACAAAGCTTTTTTGAATCAAATGATTGTCAAATCCGTTCAACGATGCTAATTGAATCGTATGAAAGTCAAGCACATTCAAACAAATCTTTTTGAATCAACTGAAAGTCAAATGCAATTAAAAAAAAAGTAATTAATCAAGTGAAAGTCAATTACATTTAAACAAAGCTTTTTAAATCAAATGAAAGTTAAATGCATTCAAAAAAGCTAATTGAATCAAGTGAAAGTCTAGGTAATTCAAAACAAAGCTTTTTGAATCAAATGGCTGTCAAATGTGTTCAACGATGCTAATTGAATCAAATGAAAGTCAAACACATTCAAACAAAGCTTTTTGAATCAAATGAAAGTCATATGCATTCAACAAAGCTAATTGAATCAAATGAAAGTCAATGGCATTCTAACAAACCTAATTGAAATCAAACGAAAGTCAATGGCATTCTAACAAACCTAATTGAATCAAATGAAAGTCAACCACATTCAAACAAAGCTAATTGAATCAAATGAAAGTTAACCACATTCAAACAAAGCATAATTTAAATCAAGTGAAATCAAACACATTCAAACAAAGCTTTTTGAATCCAAAGAAAGTCAAATGATTTCAAAAAAGCTAATTGAATCAAGTGAAAGTCAAACAAATTCAAACATAGCTTTTTGAATCAAATGATTGTCAAATGCATTCAACGATACTAATTGAATCATATGAAAGTCAAACACATTCAAACAAATCTTTTTGAATCAAATGAAAGTCAAATGCATTCAACAGATCAAATTGAATCAATTAAAAGTCAACCACATTCAAACAAAGCTAATTAAATCCAATGGAAGGCAAACACATTCAAACAAAGCTATTTGAATCAAATGAAAGTCAAACACATTCAAACAATGCTATCTGAATCAAATGAAAGTCAAATGCATTCAAAAAAGATAATTAAATCAAACGAAAGTCAAACACATTCAGACAAAGCTAATTGCATCAAATGAAAGTCAAAAACATTCAAACAAAGCTAATTAAATCATATGAAAGTCAAATGCTTTCAAAAAAGCTAATTGAATCAAGTAAAAGTCCAAAGAATTCAAACAAAGCTTTTTGAATCAAATGATTGTCAAATGCATTCAACGAGGCTAATTGAATCAGAAGACAGTCAAACAAAACTTTTTGAATCAAATGAAAGTCAAATGCATTCAACAAAGCAAATTGACTCAATTGAAAGTTAACCACATTCAAGCAAAGCTAATTGAATCAAATGAAAGTCAAACACATTTAAACAAAGCTATTTGAACCAAATGAAAGTAAAACACATTCAAGAAATGCTATTTGAATCAATGAAAGTCAAACGCATTCGAAAAAAGGTATTTAAAATCAAGTGAAAGTCAAAAACATTCAAACAAAGCTATTTGAATCAAATTAAAGTCAAACACATTCAAACAAAGCTTTTTGAATTAAATGAAAGTCAAATGCATTAAACAAAGCTAATTGATTCAAATGAAAGTTAATCACATTCAAACAAAGCTAATTTAATCAAATGAAAATCAAACACATTCAAACAAAGCTTTTTCAATCAAATGAAATTCAAATGCATTCAAAATAGCGATTTGAATCAAGTGAAAGTCAAACAAAGCTTTTTGAATCAAATGATTGTCAAATCCGTTCAACGATGCTAATTGAATCGTATGAAAGTCAAGCACATTCAAACAAATCTTTTTGAATCAACTGAAAGTCAAATGCAATTAAAAAAAAGTAATTAAATCAAGTGAAAGTCAATTACATTTAAACAAAGCTTTTTAAATCAAATAAAAGTTAAATGCATTCAAAAAAGCTAATGAATCAAGTGAAAGTCTAGGTAATTCAAACAAAGCTTTTTGAATCAAATGGCTGTCAAATGTGTTCAACGATGCTAATTGAATCAAATGAAAGTCAAACACATTCAAACAAAGCTTTTTGAATCAAATGAAAGTCATATGCATTCAACAAAGCTAATTGAATCAAATGAAAGTCAATGGCATTCTAACAAACCTAATTAAATCAAACGAAAGTCAATGGTATTCTAACAAACCTAATTGAATCAAATGAAAGTCAACCACATTCAAACAAAGCTAATTGAATCAAATGAAAGTTAACCACATTCAAACAAAGCTATATTAAATCAAGTGAAATTCAAACACATTCAAACAAAGCTTTTTGAATCAAAAGAAAGTCAAATGATTTCAAAAAAGCTAATTGAATCAAGTGAAAGTCAAACAAATTCAAACATATCTTTTTGAATCAAATGATTGTCAAATGCATTCAACGATACTAATTGAATCATATGAAAGTCAAACACATTCAAACAAATCTTTTTGAATCAAATGAAAGTCAAATGCATTCAACAGATCAAATTGAATCAATTAAAAGTCAACCACATTCAAAACAAAGCTAATTAAATCTAATGGAAGGCAAACACATTCAAACAAAGCTATTTGAATCAAATGAAAGTCAAACACATTCAAACAATGCTATCTGAATCAAATGAAAGTCAAATGCATTCAAAAAAGATAATTAAATCAAACGAAAGTCAAACACATTCAGACAAAGCTAATTGCATCAAATGAAAGTCAAAAACATTCAAACAAAGCTAATTAAATCATATGAAAGTCAAGTGCTTTCAAAAAAGCTAATTGAATCAAGTAAAAGTCCAAAGAATTCAAACAAAGCTTTTTGAATCAAATGATTGTCAAATGCATTCAACGAGGCTAATTGAATCAGAAGACAGTCAAACAAAACTTTTTGAATCAAATGAAAGTCAAATGCATTCAACAAAGCAAATTGACTCAATTGAAAGTTAACCACATTCAAGCAAAGCTAATTGAATCAAATGAAAGTCAAACACATTTAAACAAAGCTATTTGAACCAAATGAAAGTAAAACACATTCAAGAAATGCTATTTGAATCAAATGAAAGTCAAACGCATTCGAAAAAGGTATTTAAATCAAGTGAAAGTCAAAAAACATTCAAACAAAGCTATTTGAATCAAATTAAAGTCAAAACACATTCAAACAAAGCTTTTTGAATTAAATGAAAGTCAAATGCATTAAACAAAGCTAATTGATTCAAATGAAAGTTAATCACATTCAAACAAAGCTAATTTAATCAAATGAAAATCAAACACATTCAAACAAAGCTTTTTTCAATCAAATGAAATTCAAATGCATTTCAAAATAGCGATTTGAATCAAGTGAAAGTCAAACAAAGCTTTTTGAATCAAATGATTGTCAAATCCGTTCAACGATGCTAATTGAATCGTATGAAAGTCAAGCACATTCAAACAAATCTTTTTGAATCAACTGAAAGTCAAATGCAATTAAAAAAAAGTAATTAAATCAAGTGAAAGTCAATTACATTTAAACAAATCTTTTTAAATCAAATGAAAGTTAAATGCATTCAAAAAAGCTAATTGAATCAAGTGAAAGTCTAGGTAATTCAAACAAAGCTTTTTTGAATCAAATGACTGTCAAATGTGTTCAACGATGCTAATTGAATCAAATGAAAGTCAAACACATTCAAACAAAGCTTTTTGAATCAAATGAAAGTCATATGCATTCAACAAAGCTAATTGAATCAAATGAAAGTCAATGGCATTCTAACAAACCTAATTGAATCAAACGAAAGTCAATGGAATTCTAACAAACCTAATTGAATCAAATGAAAGTCAACCACATTCAAACAAAGCTAATTGAATCAAATGAAAGTTAACCACATTCAAACAAAGCTAATTTAAATCAAGTGAAATTCAAAACACATTCAAACAAAGCTTTTTGAATCCAAAGAAAGTCAAATGAGTTCAAAAAAGCTAATTGAATCAAGTGAAAGTCAAACAAATTCAAACATAGCTTTTTGAATCAAATGATTGTCAAATGCATTCAACGATACTAATTGAATCATATGAAAGTCAAACACATTCAAACAAATCTTTTTGAATCAAATGAAAGTCAAATGCATTCAACAGATCAAATTGAATCAATTAAAAGTCAACCACATTCAAACAAAGCTAATTAAATCCAATGGAAGGCAAACACATTCAAACAAAGCTATTTGAATCAAATGAAAGTCAAACACATTCAAACAATGCTATCTGAATGAAATGAAAGTCAAATGCATTCAAAAAAGATAATTAAATCAAACGAAAGTCAAACACATTCAGACAAAGCTAATTGCATCAAATGAAAGTCAAAAACATTCAAACAAAGCTAATTAAATCATATGAAAGTCAAATGCTTTCAAAAAAGCTAATTGAATCAAGTAAAAGTCCAAAGAATTCAAACAAAGCTTTTTGAATCAAATGATTGTCAAATGCATTCAACGAGGCTAATTGAATCAGATGACAGTCAAACAAAACTTTTTGAATCAAATGAAAGTCAAATGCATTCAACAAAGCAAATTGACTCAATTGAAAGTTAACCACATTCAAGCAAAGCTAATTGAATCAAATGAAAGTCAAACACATTTAAACAAAGCTATTTGAATCAAATGAAAGTCAAACACATTCAAGAAATGCTATTTGAATCAAATGAAAGTCAAACGCATTCGAAAAAGGTATTTAAATCAAGTGAAAGTAAAAAACATTCAAACAAAGCTATTTGAATCAAATTAAAGTCAAACACATTCAAACAAAGCTTTTTGAATTAAATGAAAGTCAAATGCATTAAACAAAGCTAATTGATTCAAATGAAAGTCAATCACATTCAAACAAAGCTAATTTAATCAAATGAAAATCAAACACATTCAAACAAAGCTTTTTCAATCAAATGAAATTCAAATGCATTCAAAATAGCGATTTGAATCAAGTGAAAGTCAAACAAAGCTTTTTGAATCAAATGATTGTCAAATCCGTTCAACGATGCTAATTGAATCGTATGAAAGTCAAGCACATTCAAACAAATCTTTTTGAATCAACTGAAAGTCAAATGCAATTAAAAAAAAGTAATTAAATCAAGTGAAAGTCAATTACATTTAAACAAAGCTTTTTAAATCAAATGAAAGTTAAATGCATTCAAAAAAGCTAATTGAATCAAGTGAAAGTCTAGGTAATTCAAACAAAGCTTTTTGAATCAAATGACTGTCAAATGTGTTCAACGATGCTAATTGAATCAAATGAAAGTCAAACACATTCAAACAAAGCTTTTTGAATCAAATGAAAGTCATGTGCATTCAACAAAGCTAATTGAATCAAATGAAAGTCAATGGCATTCTAACAAACCTAATTGAATCAAACGAAAGTCAATGGAATTCTAACAAACCTAATTGAATCAAATGAAAGTCAACCACATTCAAACAAAGCTAATTGAATCAAATGAAAGTTAACCACATTCAAACAAAGCATAATTTAAATCAAGTGAAATTCAAACACATTCAAACAAAGCTTTTTGAATCCAAAGAAAGTCAAATGTGTTCAAAAAAGCTAATTGAATCAAGTGAAAGTCAAACAAATTCAAACATAGCTTTTTGAATCAAATGATTGTCAAATGCATTCAACGATACTAATTGAATCATATGAAAGTCAAACACATTCAAACAAATCTTTTTGAATCAAATGAAAGTCAAATGCATTCTACAGATCAAATTGAATCAATTAAAAGTCAACCACATTCAAACAAAGCTAATTAAATCCAATGGAAGGCAAACACATTCAAACAAAGCTATTTGAATCAAATGAAAGTCAAACACATTCAAACAATGCTATCTGAATGAAATGAAAGTCAAATGCATTCAAAAAAGATAATTAAATCAAACGAAAGTCAAACACATTCAGACAAAGCTAATTGCATCAAATGAAAGTCAAAAACATTCAAACAAAGCTAATTAAATCATATGAAAGTCAAATGCTTTCAAAAAAGCTAATTGAATCAAGTAAAAGTCCAAAGAATTCAAACAAAGCTTTTTGAATCAAATGATTGTCAAATGCATTCAACGAGGCTAATTGAATCAGATGACAGTCAAACAAAACTTTTTGAATCAAATGAAAGTCAAATGCATTCAACAAAGCAAATTGACTCAATTGAAAGTTAACCACATTCAAGCAAAGCTAATTGAATCAAATGAAAGTCAAACACATTTAAACAAAGCTATTTGAACCAAATGAAAGTAAAACACATTCAAGAAATGCTATTTGAATCAAATGAAAGTCAAACACATTCGAAAAAGGTATTTAAATCAAGTGAAAGTCAAAAACATTCAAACAAAGCTATTTGAATTAAATTAAAGTCAAACACATTCAAACAAAGCTTTTTGAATTAAATGAAAGTCGAATGCATTAAACAAAGCTAATTGATTCAAATGAAAGTTAATCACATTCAAACAAAGCTAATTTAATCAAATGAAAATCAAACACATTCAAACAAAGTTTTTTCAATCAAATAAAATACAAATGCATTTAAAATAGCGATTTGAATCAAGTGAAAGTCAAACAAAGCTTTTTGAATCAAATGATTGTCAAATCCGTTCAACGATGCTAATTGAATCGTATGAAAGTCAAGCACATTCAAACAAATCTTTTTGAATCAACTGAAAGTCAAATGCAATTAAAAAAAAGTAATTAAATCAAGTGAATGTCAATTACATTTAAACAAAGCTTTTTAAATCAAATGAAAGTTAAATGCATTCAAAAAAGCTAATTGAATCAAGTGAAAGTCTAGGTAATTCAAACAAAGCTTTTTGAATCAAATGACTGTCAAATGTGTTCAACGATGCTAATTGAATCAAATGAAAGTCAAACACATTCAAACAAAGCTTTTTGAATCAAATGAAAGTCATGTGCAATCAACAAAGCTAATTGAATCAAATGAAAGTCAATGGCATTCTAACAAACCTAATTGAATCAAACGAAAGTCAATGAAATTCTAACAAACCTAATTGAATCAAATGAAAGTCAACCACATTCAAACAAAGCTAATTGAATCAAATGAAAGTTAACCACATTCAAACAAAGCTAATTTAAATCAAGTGAAATTAAAACACATTCAAACTAAGCTTTTTGAATCCAAAGAAAGTCAAATGAGTTCAAAAAAGCTAATTGAATCAAGTGAAAGTCAAACAAATTCAAACATAGCTTTTTGAATCAAATGATTGTCAAATGCATTCAACGATACTAATTGAATCATATGAAAGTCAAACACATTCAAACAAATCTTTTTGAATCAAATGAAAGTCAAATGCATTCAACAGATCAAATTGAATCAATTAAAAGTCAACCACATTCAAACAAAGCTAATTAAATCCAATGGAAGGCAAACACATTCAAACAAAGCTATTTGAATCAAATGAAAGTCAAACACATTCAAACAATGCTATCTGAATGAAATGAAAGTCAAATGCATTCAAAAAAGATAATTAAATCAAACGAAAGTCAAACACATTCAGACAAAGCTAATTGCATCAAATGAAAGTCAAAAACATTCAAACAAAGCTAATTAAATCATATGAAAGTCAAATGCTTTCAAAAAAGCTAATTGAATCAAGTAAAAGTCCAAAGAATTCAAACAAAGCTTTTTGAATCAAATGATTGTCAAATGCATTCAACGAGGCTAATTGAATCAGATGACAGTCAAACAAAACTTTTTGAATCAAATGAAAGTCAAATGCATTCAACAAAGCAAATTGACTCAATTGAAAGTTAACCACATTCAAGCAAAGCTAATTGAATCAAATGAAAGTCAAACACATTTAAACAAAGCTATTTGAACCAAATGAAAGTAAAACACATTCAAGAAATGCTATTTGAATCAAATGAAAGTCAAACACATTCGAAAAAGGTATTTAAATCAAGTGAAAGTCAAAAACATTCAAACAAAGCTATTTGAATTAAATTAAAGTCAAACACATTCAAACAAAGCTTTTTGAATTAAATGAAAGTCGAATGCATTAAACAAAGCTAATTGATTCAAATGAAAGTTAATCACATTCAAACAAAGCTAATTTAATCAAATGAAAATCAAACACATTCAAACAAAGCTTTTTCAATCAAATGAAATTCAAATGCATTCAAAATAGCGATTTGAATCAAGTGAAAGTCAAACAAAGCTTTTTGAATCAAATGATTGTCAAATCCGTTCAACGATGCTAATTGAATCGTATGAAAGTCAAGCACATTCAAACAAATCTTTTTGAATCAACTGAAAGTCAAATGCAATTAAAAAAAAGTAATTAAATCAAGTGAATGTCAATTACATTTAAACAAAGCTTTTTAAATCAAATGAAAGTTAAATGCATTCAAAAAAGCTAATTGAATCAAGTGAAAGTCTAGGTAATTCAAACAAAGCTTTTTGAATCAAATGAATGTCAAATGTGTTCAACGATGCTAATTGAATCAAATGAAAGTCAACCACATTCAAAGAAAGCTTTTTGAATCAAATGAATGTCATGTGCATTCAACAAAGCTAATTGAATCAAATGAAAGTCAATGGCATTCTAACAAACCTAATTGAATCAAACGAAAGTCAATGGAATTCTAACAAACCTAATTGAATCAAATGAAAGTCAACCACATTCAAACAAAGCTAATTGAATCAAATGAAAGTTAACCACATTCAAACAAAGATAATTTAAATCAAGTGAAATTCAAACACATTCAAACAAACCTTTTTGAATCCAAAGAAAGTCAAATGTGTTCAAAAAAGCTAATTGAATCAAGTGAAAGTCAAACAAATTCAAACATAGCTTTTTGAATCAAATGATTGTCAAATGCATTCAACGATACTAATTGAATCATATGAAAGTCAAACACATTCAAACAAATCTTTTTGAATCAAATGAAAGTCAAATGCATTCTACAGATCAAATTGAATCAATTAAAAGTCAACCACATTCAAACAAAGCTAATTAAATCCAATGGAAGGCAAACACATTCAAACAAAGCTATTTGAATCAAATGAAAGTCAAACACATTCAAACAATGCTATCTGAATGAAATGAAAGTCAAATGCATTCAAAAAAGATAATTAAATCAAACGAAATTCAAACACATTCAGACAAAGCTAATTGCATCAAATGAAAGTCAAAAACATTCAAACAAAGCTAATTAAATCATATGAAAGTCAAATGCTTTCAAAAAAGCTAATTGAATCAAGTAAAAGTCCAAAGAATTCAAACAAAGCTTTTTGAATCAAATGATTGTCAAATGCATTCAACGAGGCTAATTGAATCAGATGACAGTCAAACAAAACTTTTTGAATCAAATGAAAGTCAAATGCATTCAACAAAGCAAATTGACTCAATTGAAAGTTAACCACATTCAAGCAAAGCTAATTGAATCAAATGAAAGTCAAACACATTTAAACAAAGCTATTTGAACCAAATGAAAGTAAAACACATTCAAGAAATGCTATTTGAATCAAATGAAAGTCAAACACATTCGAAAAAGGTATTTAAATCAAGTGAAAGTCAAAAACATTCAAACAAAGCTATTTGAATTAAATTAAAGTCAAACACATTCAAACAAAGCTTTTTGAATTAAATGAAAGTCGAATGCATTAAACAAAGCTAATTGATCCAAATGAAAGTTAATCACATTCAAACAAAGCTAATTTAATCAAATGAAAATCAAACACATTCAAACAAAGCTTTTTCAATCAAATGAAATTCAAATGCATTCAAAATAGCGATTTGAATCAAGTGAAAGTCAAAACAAGGTTTTTGAATCAAATGATTGTCAAATCCGTTCAACGATGCTAATTGAATCGTATGAAAGTCAAGCACATTCAAACAAATCTTTTTGAATCAACTGAAAGTCAAATGCAATTAAAAAAAAGTAATTAAATCAAGTGAATGTCAATTACATTTAAACAAAGCTTTTTAAATCAAATGAAAGTTAAATGCATTCAAAAAAGCTAATTGAATCAAGTGAAAGTCTAGGTAATTCAAACAAAGCTTTTTGAATCAAATGAATGTCAAATGTGTTCAACGATGCTAATTGAATCAAATGAAAGTCAACCACATTCAAAGAAAGCTTTTTGAATCAAATGAATGTCATGTGAATTCAACAAAGCTAATTGAATCAAATGAAAGTCAATGGCATCTAACAAACCTAATTGAATCAAACGAAAGTCAATGGAATTCTAACAAACCTAATTGAATCAAATGAAAGTCAACCACATTCAAACAAAGCTAATTGAATCAAATGAAAGTTAACCATATTCAAACAAAGCTAATTTAAATCAAGTGAAATTCAAACACATTCAAACAAAGCTTTTTGAATCCAAAGAAAGTCAAATGAGTTCAAAAAAGCTAATTGAATCAAGTGAAAGTCAAACAAATTCAAACATAGCTTTTTTGAATCAAATGATTGTCAAATGCATTCAACGATACTAATTGAATCATATGAAAGTCAAACACATTTAAACAAATATTTTTGAATCAAATGAAAGTCAAATGCATTCAACAGATCAAATTGAATCAATTAAAAGTCAACCACATTCAAACAAAGCTAATTAAATCCAATGGAAGGCAAACACATTCAAACAAAGCTATTTGAATCAAATGAAAGTCAAACACATTCAAACAATGCTATCTGAATGAAATGAAAGTCAAATGCATTCAAAAAAGATAATTAAATCAAACGAAAGTCAAACACATTCAGACAAAGCTAATTGCATCAAATGAAAGTCAAAAACATTCAAACAAAGCTAATTAAATCATATGAAAGTCAAATGCTTTCAAAGAAGCTAATTGAATCAAGTAAAAGTCCAAAGAATTCAAACAAAGCTTTTTGAATCAAATGATTGTCAAATGCATTCAACGAGGCTAATTGAATCAGATGACAGTCAAACAAAACTTTTTGAATCAAATGAAAGTCAAATGCATTCAACAAAGCAAATTGATTCAATTGAAAGTTAACCACATTCAAGCAAAGCTAATTGAATCAAATGAAAGTCAAACACATTTAAACAAAGCTTATTGAACCAAATGAAAGTAAAACACATTCAAGAAATGCTATTTGAATCAAATGAAAGTCAAACGCATTCGAAAAAGGTATTTAAATCAAGTGAAAGTCAAAAACATTCAAACAAAGCTATTTGAATCAAATTAAAGTCAAACACATTCAAACAAAGCTTTTTGAATTAAATGAAAGTCAAATGCATTAAACAAAGCTAATTGATTCAAATGAAAGTTAATCACATTCAAACAAAGCTAATTTAATCAAATGAAAATCAAACACATTCAAACAAAGCTTTTTCAATCAAATGAAATTCAAATGCATTCAAAATAGCGATTTGAATCA
Source organism: Chenopodium quinoa (assembly GCF_001683475.1). Classification (NCBI taxonomy): domain Eukaryota; kingdom Viridiplantae; phylum Streptophyta; class Magnoliopsida; order Caryophyllales; family Amaranthaceae; genus Chenopodium; species Chenopodium quinoa. The sequence continues at coordinate 12,535 of NW_018744470.1, forward strand.
AGTGAAAGTCAAACAAAGCTTTTTGAATCAAATGATTGTCAAATCCGTTCAACGATGCTAATTGAATCGTATGAAAGTCAAGCACATTCAAACAAATCTTTTTGAATCAACTGAAAGACAAATGCAATTAAAAAAAAGTAATTAAATCAAGTAAAAGTCAATTACATTTAAACAAATCTTTTTAAATCAAATGAAAGTTAAATGCATTAAAAAAAGCTAATTGAATCAAGTGAAAGTCTAGGTAATTCAAACAAAGCTTTTTGAATCAAATGACTGTCAAATGTGTTCAACGATGCTAATTGAATCAAATGAAAGTCAAACACATTCAAACAAAGCTTTTTGAATCAAATGAAAGTCATGTGCATTCAACAAAGCTAATTGAATCAAATGAAAGTCAATGGCATTCTAACAAACCTAATTGAATCAAACGAAAGTCAATGGAATTCTAACAAACCTAATTGAATCAAATGAAAGTCAACCACATTCAACAAAGCTAATTGAATCAAATGAAAGTTAACCACATTCAAACAAAGCTAATTTAAATCAAGTGAAATTCAAACACATTCAAACAAACCTTTTTGAATCCAAAGAAAGTCAAATGAGTTCAAAAAAGCTAATTGAATCAAGTGAAAGTCAAACAAATTCAAACATAGCTTTTTGAATCAAATGAAAGTTAACCACATTCAAACAAAGCTAATTTAAATCAAGTGAAATTCAAACACATTCAAACAAACCTTTTTGAATCCAAAGAAAGTCAAATGAGTTCAAAAAAGCTAATTGAATCAAGTGAAAGTCAAACAAATTCAAACATAGCTTTTTGAATCAAATGATTATCAAATGCATTCAACGATACTAATTGAATCATATGAAAGTCAAACACATTCAAACAAATCATTTTGAATCAAATGAAAGTCAAATGCATTCAACAGATCAAATTGAATCAATTAAAAGTCAACCACATTCAAACAAAGCTAATTAAATCCAATGGAAGGCAAACACATTCAAACAAAGCTATTTGAATCAAATGAAAGTCAAACACATTCAAACAATGCTATCTGAATGAAATGAAAGTCAAATGCATTCAAAAAAGATAATTAAATCAAACGAAAGTCAAACACATTCAGACAAAGCTAATTGCATCAAATGAAAGTCAAAAACATTCAAACAAAGCTAATTGAATCAAGTAAAAGTCCAAAGAATTCAAACAAAGCTTTTTGAATCAAATGATTGTCAAATGCGTTCAACGAGGCTAATTGAATCAGATGACAGTCAAACAAAACTTTTTGAATCAAATGAAAGTCAAATGCATTCAACAAAGCAAATTGACTCAATTGAAAGTTAACCACATTCAAGCAAAGCTAATTGAATCAAATGAAAGTCAAACACATTTAAACAAAGCTATTTGAACCAAATGAAAGTAAAACACATTCAAGAAATGCTATTTGAATCAAATGAAAGTCAAACACATTCGAAAAAGGTATTTAAATCAAGTGAAAGTCAAAAACATTCAAACAAAGCTATTTGAATCAAATTAAAGTCAAACACATTCAAACAAAGCTTTTTGAATTAAATGAAAGTTGAATGCATTAAACAAAGCTAATTGATTCAAATGAAAGTTAATCACATTCAAACAAAGCTAATTTAATCAAATGAAAATCAAACACATTCAAACAAAGCTTTTTCAATCAAATGAAATTCAAATGCATTCAAAATAGCGATTTGAATCAAGTGAAAGTCAAACAAAGCTTTTTGAATCAAATGATTGTCAAATCCGTTCAACGATGCTAATTGAATCGTATGAAAGTCAAGCACATTCAAACAAATCTTTTTGAATCAACTGAAAGTCAAATGCAATTAAAAAAAAGTAATTAAATCAAGTGAAAGTCAATTACATTTAAACAAATCTTTTTAAATCAAATGAAAGTTAAATGCATTCAAAAAAGCTAATTGAATCAAGTGAAAGTCTAGGTAATTCAAACAAAGATTTTTGAATCAAATGACTGTCAAATGTGTTCAACGATGCTAATTGAATCAAATGAAAGTCAAACACATTCAAACAAAGCTTTTTGAATCAAATGAAAGTCATGTGCATTCAACAAAGCTAATTGAATCAAATGAAAGTCAATGGCATTCTAACAAACCTAATTGAATCAAACGAAAGTCAATGGAATTCTAACAAACCTAATTGAATCAAATGAAAGTCAACCACATTCAACAAAGCTAATTGAATCAAATGAAAGTTAACCACATTCAAACAAAGCTAATTTAAATCAAGTGAAATTCAAACACATTCAAACAAAGCTTTTTGAATCCAAACAAAGTCAAATGAGTTCAAAAAAGCTAATTGAATCAAGTGAAAGTCAAACAAATTCAAACATAGCTTTTTGAATCAAATGATTGTCAAATGCATTCAACGATACTAATTGAATCATATGAAAGTCAAACACATTCAAACCAATCATTTTGAATCAAATTAAAGTAAAATGCATTCAACAGATCAAATTGAATCAATTAAAAGTCAACCACATTCAAACAAAGCTAATTAAATCCAATGGAAGGCAAACACATTCAAACAAAGCTATTTGAATCAAATGAAAGTCAAACACATTCAAACAATGCTATCTAAATGAAATGAAAGTCAAATGCATTCAAAAAAGATAATTAAATCAAACGAAAGTCAAACACATTCAGACAAAGCTAATTGCATCAAATGAAAGTCAAAAACATTCAAACAAAGCTAATTAAATCATATGAAAGTCAAATGCTTTCAAAAAAAGCTAATTGAATCAAGTAAAAGTCCAAAGAATTCAAACAAAGCTTTTTGAATCAAATGATTGTCAAATGCATTCAACGAGGCTAATTGAATCAGATGAAAGTCAAACAAAACTTTTTGAATCAAATGAAAGTCAAATGCATTCAACAAAGCAAATTGACTCAATTGAAAGTTAACCACATTCAAGCAAAGCTAATTGAATCAAATGAAAGTCAAACACATTTTAACAAAGCTATTTGATTCAAATGAAAGTCAAACACATTCAAAAATTGCTATTTGAATCAAATGAAAGTCAAACGCATTCGAAAAAGGTATTTAAATCAAGTGAAAGTAAAAAACATTCAAACAAAGCTATTTAAATCAAATTAAAGTCAAACACATTCAAACAAAGCTTTTTGAATTAAATGAAAGTCAAATGCATTAAACAAAGCTAATTGATTCAAATGAAAGTCAATCACATTCAAACAAAGCTAATTTAATCAAATGAAAATCAAACACATTCAAACAAAGCTTTTTCAATCAAATGAAATTCAAATGCATTCAAAATAGCGATTTGAATCAAGTGAAAGTCAAACAAAGCTTTTTGAATCAAATGATTGTCAAATCCGTTCAACGATGCTAATTGAATCGTATGAAAGTCAAGCACATTCAAACAAATCTTTTTGAATCAACTGAAAGTCAAATGCAATTAAAAAAAAGTAATTAAGTCAAGTGAAAGTCAATTACATTTAAACAAATCTTTTTAAATCAAATGAAAGTTAAATGCATTCAAAAAAGCTAATTGAATCAAGTGAAAGTCTAGGTAATTCAAACAAAGCTTTTTGAATCAAATGAATGTCAAATGTGTTCAACGATGCTAATTGAATCAAATGAAAGTCAACCACATTCAAACAAAGCTTTTTGAATCAAATGAAAGTCATGTGCATTCAACAAAGCAAATTAAATCAAATGAAAGTCAATGGCATTCTAACAAACCTAATTGAATCAAACGAAAGTCAATGAAATTCTAACAAACCTAATTGAATCAAATGAAAGTCAACCACATTCAAACAAAGCTAATTGAATCAAATGAAAGTTAACCACATTCAAACAAAGCTAATTTAAATCAAGTGAAATTCAAACACATTCAAACAAAGCTTTTTGAATCCAAAGAAAGTCAAATGAGTTCAAAAAAGCTAATTGAATCAAGTGAAAGTCAAACAAATTCAAACATAGCTTTTTGAATCAAATGATTGTCAAATGCATTCAACGATACTAATTGAATCATATGAAAGTCAAACACATTCAAACAAATCTTTTTGAATCAAATGAAAGTCAAATGCATTCAGCAGATCAAATTGAATCAATTAAAAGTCAACCACATTCAAACAAAGCTAATTAAATCCAATGGAAGGCAAACACATTCAAACAAAGCTGTTTAGGGTGAAAATACCCTAAGACACGTGGCCCAATAAAGGCTTGACACGTGTCAATCTTTCAACGGTCTGCAAAGGCCCAATCCCTTTGCGACACGTGTCCCTTATACCCTAATTGAGGTACAGTTCTCCCTTACTATAAATAGTAAGGGTAGATCTCATTTATGGAAAACGGACATTAATTGCAACCACACAATAAAAACAAACAAAGCCCAAACCTACTGAAACGCTCTCGAACCGAGAAGCTTTTATTGTTCTAATTCCACTTCGAAAAGATACTAACTTAATCTTCGGAGGCGGAACTCCCACCCCCATCCGGAGTCTCCGTTACTTGTGCAGGTACAGGCGTAAGAAGGAAGTCTGCTAGGTGCAGGTACAGGCGTAAGAAGGAAGTCTGCTAGGAAATTGTAACTCTCCCGAAGGACATAAAAGACCCCCAAACATCTGGCGCCGTCTGTGGGGAGAGTACTTTCTAGATGACATCTGAGCCTATACTACCTGGTAAAGGCAATCTGCCTACTGGGGAGGTTGAGGTCCATTCGGACCAAGATACAGCCGATAACTATGACTTGGAAGCCTACACTGCTGCGGATGGCTCTTTAAGGACCAAGAACACCCGTTCCAAAGATAAGAGAGAACGGGAAGGGAACCAGGCGGCTCCTAGCAAGCCAACTAGGGGGCCGCTTGGGTTAACCTCTACCGCTGGAGATTCCCCAGTCTCCAGAGATGAGCTCATGAATATGATGATGAGCTTCAAAGGAGAGATCAAAGGCCTTCTGGACTACACAGCCGGCCCCCGTAAGGGTCAGGCGGAAGAAAGGCGTCACGGTAAAAAGACAGCCAAAACAGTAAAGGGTAGAGCATCTACCCCGCATCCGAAGTCAAACATGCCGGCTAGGCTCTTTGATTTCTCAAAGATGCACACTCCTATAGATGGAGTCAGAAAGCCCGTCCGGCACATTCAGCCGGATGGAACCAAGAAAGTCTATTCTGACGCCCGGACGCTCATCCAAGATAAAAAGACTCAGGGATCCGAGTCGGCATCAACATCGACCTTTCGAGACAGCTTCAATGCCACCTCAGGAAGGCACTCGAGAACAAACAATGACAGCCGGACGAGCGAGGTTTCCGCTCGATCCGGCCCCCATATGATCCAACCGGCAGTGCATGGAACACCGTATACGCCCTTTGGATCCCCCTATGCACAGGCAGGTATTTTCGGGGGCAGCATCAGCCGCCCGTCCAGCCTATGGACTGGCAGCTCCGGCTGCTCAACCTTGGGGAACAGCCAACGGCGTTCTCCAGAGAAATCACCGAGATGACCCAGCCGTCTAAAATCAAAAACGTGTTGGTAGGCGCCTACGACGGTACCACCAACCCGGAAGATCACCTTATGGCATACACCAACCTGATGTATTTGCAGGGTTTGGATGACGCCGCATGGTGCCGGTGCTTCCCGGCTATGTTGAAAGGGATTGCTCAACGTTGGTTTGGTAACCTCCCAGCCGGATGCATCAATAATTTCAGGACCTTGGCCTACTGGTTTACGTCCAACTTTTCTATGAACATCCCTGCCAAGAAAACAAGCCTTGATCTAGGGGCAATACAACAGGGAGACAAAGAGGGGCTCCGGTCATATGTCAGGCGGTTTAACCTGATGAGGATCCAAATCCATGGATTGTCTGATGACGTTGCCTATACTGATTTCTTCAAAGGCTTAAAAGATGGATCAACTTTTAAGTTTGACTTGGTAAGGAAGAGGGTCTCCACTCTTCACGAGGCGCTCATGAAGGCGGAGGCCTACATTCAGGCAGTGGAATTGTGTGCTGTTAAACTTCCAACGGATTACAAAAGATCCGATAAAAAAGAGAGTCGGCCTACCCAGTCGGCCAAAAAGGAAGACAAGAGAAAGGGGGTATGGGCGGCAGACTCATCCGGACAGCCTTTCCAGAAAAGGAAGAGGTCGGATCCGTATGTGCCAAAGTACGAGTTCAACAAGGACTGTGCCTCCATTCTCAACGAAGTAAAGGACCGGTTGAATCTTGAAAAACCGTCTCCTATGAAGAGTCCTCTAAGCGCCCGGGATAAGAGCAAATATTGTCTTTTTCACGAGGAAATTGGCCACGACACTGAGGGTTGCTTTAGCCTCAGGCGGCTCTTCGACCGGCTCGCTGATGAGGGGGCTCTCAAATCTTATCTTTCCAAGTCAAGGGGTACTCCTAAACAAGCAAGAGGACCACCCCCAAAGAAGACGGCTACTCAATCGGATACGGATGAGGAAACCATCCTGACCATAGCCGGTGAATTTGCGGGAGGTGGGCCTACCATCCGGGGCACAAAAGACAACATTCGAAAACTGGTCAACTCAGTGGATGAGGGCCAGTCGTCTGAATATTCATTTCCGGAAGTTAACATCTCCGAGAGAGATAGGGGCGAGGTCAGGCGGCCTCATGATGACCCCATAGTCATCGAGTGCAAAATCGCCAATCAAAGAGTTGGCCGGATCTTGATTGATACCGGGAGCTCATCCGACCTCATCAGCTACCGGTGCTTGGAGAAACTCAAGTATAAGCCCAGTAGCATGCTTCCGGCCTCATACCCTCTTGTAGGTTTTGGGGGAGGAGTAGTACATCCGGTGGGCATGATTGATCTACCCATCCGGTTCGGAGAGAAGGGTAAGGGCCGGCATATGGTTGTCAAGTTTCTTGTTGTAGAAGAGCTGACTGCCTACAATCTGATTATTGGCCGTCCAACCCTTAACCTCTCAAAGGCAGTCATCATCCCATCTCTAATGTTGATAAAGTTTGAAAGGGATGATGGCACAGTCGGTTCCTTGAGTGGGGACCAAAAGATGGCGAGAGAGTGTTACCTCTCGGACATCAAACCAACGCTTGACACAGGCGGTCAAGAGAAAGAAATTGTTGAACTTGACGACTGTGATCAAAGCTTACCGGCTACAAAGCCAGCCGATAAAAAGAGGAAGGCGGACCAACTGGCGCCTATGAAGGAGAAACAATAGCAATCACTGTCCGGGGAGAGGACAAACGTCCTTCGCCCTCAGCCGACTGGAGAAATAATTGATGTTGTCCTTGAAGACAGCCGGCCAGACAGAACCATCAAGGTTGGAACGGCTGCGTTTGAAAGTTTGGGATCAGATTTGCTCCTTTTGCTGAAGGAGTTCAAAGATGTGTTTGCCTTTGAAGTAGAAGAGATGCCGGGTGTGAGTTCGGATCTTGCTGTACATAGACTCGCTGTGGATCCTAAGAAAGAAGCCGGTCAGGCAAAAGAAACGGAACCATGGAGAGGAAAGGTCCCAGGCGGCAGCAACCGAGGTCAAGAAACTCTTGGATGCTGGATTCATCCGGCAATGTTACTACCCGGATTGGGTATCCAATGTCGTTCTTGTGAAAAAGCCGAATGGAACCTGGCGGATGTGTGTAGATTACACGGACCTCAACAGGGCTTGTCCAAAGGATAGCTACCCGCTTCCAAAGATAGATCATTTGGTAGACTCTACAGCCGGCCATGCCCTGATGAGTTTCATGGACGCCTATTCCGGCTTCCATCAGATACCCTTGTGGAAGAAAGACCAAGAGAAGACGGCTTTCGTCACAGATCAAGGGCTATATTGCTACACGGTGATGCCGTTTAGGTTGAAGAATGCGCCTGCTACTTTCCAGCGAATGATGAACTTGGTCTTTTGTGATCAGATTGGAAGGAACGTGGAGGTGTACATTGATGACATGATTGTCAAATCAAAGCTGCAGGCGAATCATCAAGCCGACCTTCGAGAAACTCTCACCACCCTCAGACGGCATAAAGTCATGTTAAATCCAAAAAAATGCGTCTTTGGAGTTGAGTCCGGGAAGTTTCTTTGATTTTTGATTGATCAGAGGGGCATAGAGGCCAATCCGGACAAAGTACAGGCGGTGATTGACATGCAGTCGCCACGTACCGTCAGGGAGGCTCAAAAAGCTTACCGGTTGCCTGGCGGCATTGGGGAGATTCCTCAGCCGGTCAGGTGACAAGTGCCTGTATTTCTTTTCAAGCAATCAAAAAGAGGTCAAGGTTTGAATGGGGTGAAGAGGCTGAGGCGGCATTTCAACGGCTGAAGCAACACCTGCATTTCTTTGCCAAGATTGGTGAGTCCCCTACCCCAGGAGGCTCTCTACATGTACTTGGCCATCTCGGATCACTCCTTGAGCGCCGTCCTCCTTGCCGAGAGAGACGACAATCAGCTCCCGGTATACTTTATAAGCCATGTCCTCCGGAATGCTGAACTTCGTTATCCCATGATCGAAAAATTCGGTCTGGCTTTGTTCAAAGCAGTCAAGCGGCTGAAACCGTATTTTTTAGCACATCCGGTGACCGTTTACACTGATCAGTCGCTTCTAAAAGGCCTATGACCACTTTAGAGTCATCCGGAAGAATGATTAAATGGGCTGTGGAAATCCAAAGCTTAGAAATCACTTTCGAACCCAGGCGAGCAGTGAAGGGTCAGGCGTTTGCCGACTTCATCGTTGAAATGACAAGGCCAATACAGCCGGATAAAATTGATCAAGTTTGGAGGGTTTATGTAGACGGGAGCTCTACGCTGAATGGTTGCGGAGCGGGTGTAATTATTCACTCTTCGGAGGGGGACAAATACGAGTATGCTCTACAATTCAAGTTTCAAGCTTCGAATAATGAAGCTGAATACGAAGCCCTGCTAGCCGGTATACGCATGTGTAAGGCAGTCGGGGCAAGGAAAGTTGATGCCTGCTCAGATTCCCAACTCATCGTT
>NW_018744471.1:0-60311 GCF_001683475.1 Chenopodium quinoa
AAACACATTCAGACAAAGCTATTTGAATCAAATGAAATTCAAATGCATTCTACAAACGTAATAGAATCAAATGAAAGTAAAAACATCTAAAAAAATTCAAATTAAATCAATAAAAGGTCAAACACATTCAAACAAAACTAATTGAATCAAATGAAAGTCAAAGGCAATCTATAAAGCCAATTGAATCAAATGAAAGTCAAACACATTCAAAGAAAGCTAATTGAATCAAATGAAAGTCAAACACATTCAAACAAAGCTAATTGAATCAAATGAAAGTAAAACACATTCAAACAAAGCTAATGAATCAAATGAAAGTCCAAGATATTCAAACAGAGCTAATTGAATCAAATGAAAGTCAAACACATCCAAACAAAGCTAATTGAATCAAATGTAAGTCAAACACATTCAAACAGAGCTTTTTGAATCAAATGAAAGTCAAATGCATTCAACAAAGCTAATTGAATCAAATGAAAGTAAAAAACATCTAAAAAAATCTAATTAAATCAAATGAAAGTCAAACACATTCAGACAAAGCTGTTTGAATCAAATGAAAGTCTAACAAATTCAACAAAGCTATTTGAGTTAAATGAAAGTCAAATGCAATCTACAAAGCTAATTGAATTAAATGAAAGTTAAACACATTCAAACAAACCTAACAGAATCAAATGTAAGTCAAATACATTCAAACAGAGCTTTTTGAATCAAATGAAAGTCAAATGCATTCAACAAAGCTAATTGAATCAAATGAAAGTAAAAAACATCAAAAAAAATCTAATTAAATCAAATGAAAGTCAAACACATTCAGACAAAGCTGTTTGAATCAAATGAAAGTCAAACACATTCAACAAAGCTATTTGAGTTAAATGAAAGTCAAATGCAATCTACAAAGCTAATTGAATTAAATGAAAGTTAAACACATTCAAACAAACCTAACAGAATCAAATGTAAGTCAAATACATTCAAACAGAGCTTTTTGAATCAAATGAAAGTCAAATGCATTCAACAAAGCTAATTGAATCAAATGAAAGTAAAAACATCTAAAAAACCTAATTAAATCAAATGAAAGTCAAACACATTCAAACAAAGCTATTTAAATCAAATAAAAGTCAAATGCATCAAACAAAAGCTATTGAAAGTCAAATGCTTTCTACAAAGCCAATTGAATCAAATGAAAGTCAAACACATTCAAACAAACCTAATTAAATCAAATGAAAGTCAAACACATTCAAACAAAACTAATTGAATCAAATGAAAGTCAAACACATTCAAACAAAGCTGATTAGATCAAATGTAAGTCAAACACATTCAAACAGAGCTTTTTGAATCAAATTAAAGTCAAATGCATTCAACAAAGCTAATTGAATCAAACGAAATGCAAAAACATCTAAAGAAATCTTATTAAATCAAATGAAAGTCAAACACATTCAGACAAAGCTATTTGAATCAAATGAAATTCAAATGCATTCTACAAATGTAATAGAATCAAATGAAAGTAAAAACATCTAAAAAAATTCAAATTAAATCAATAAAAGGTCAAACACATTCAAACAAAACTAATTGAATCAAATGAAAGTCAAAGGCAATCTATAAAGATTGAATCAAATGAAAGTCAAACACATTCAAAGAAAGCTAATTGAATCAAATGAAAGTCAAACACATTCAAAAAAAGCTAATTGAATCAAATGAAAGTAAACACATTCAAACAAAGCTAATTAAATGAAAGTCAAAGATATTCAAACAGAGCTAATTGAATCAAATGAAAGTCAAACACATCCAAACAAAGCTAATTGAATCAAATGTAAGTCAAACACATTCAAACAGCTTTTTGAATCAAATGAAAGTCAAATGCATTCAACAAAGGTAATTGAATCAAATGAAAGTAAAAAACATCTAAAAAATCTAATTAAATCAAATGAAAGTCAAACACATTCAGACAAAGCTGTTTGAATCAAATGAAAGTCAAACACATTCAACAAAGCTATTTGAGTTAAATGAAAGTCAAATGCAATCTACAAAGCTAATTGAATTAAATGAAAGTTAAACACATTCAAACAAACCTAACAGAATCAAATGTAAGTCAAATACATTCAAACAGAGCTTTTTGAATCAAATGAAAGTCAAATGCATTCAACAAAGCTAATTGAATCAAATGAAAGTAAAAAACATCTAAAAAAATCTAATTAAATCAAATGAAAGTCAAACACATTCAGACAAAGCTGTTTGAATCAAATGAAAGTCAAACACATTCAACAAAGCTATTTGAGTTAAATGAAAGTCAAATGCAATCTACAAAGCTAATTGAATTAAATGAAAGTTAAACACATTCAAACAAACCTAACAGAATCAAATGTAAGTCAAATACATTCAAACAGAGCTTTTTGAATCAAATGAAAGTCAAATGCATTCAACAAAGCTCATTGAATTAAATGAAAGTCAAAAAATCTAATTAAATCAAATGAAAGTCAAACACATTCAGACAAAGCTATTTGAATCAAATGAAAGTGAAAAACATCTAAAAAAACCTAATTAAATCAAATAAAAGTCAAACACATTCAAACAAAGCAAATCAAAAGTCAAATGCATTCAAACAAAGCTATTGAAAGTCAAATGCTTTCTACAAAGCCAATTGAATCAAATGAAAGTCAAACACATTCAAACAAACCTAATTAAATCAAATGAAAGTCAAACACATTCAAACAAAGCTAATTGAATCAAATGAAAGTCAAATGCATTCTACAAAGCTTTGAATCAAATGAAAGTAAAAAACATTCGAACAAAGCCAAATGAATCCAATGAAAGTCAAACACATTCAAACTAAACTATTTGAATCAAATGAAAGTCAAATGCATTCTACAAAGCTAATTGAATCAAATGAAAGTCAAAAACATTCCAAACAAAGCCAATTGAAACAAATGAAAGTCAAACACATTCAAACAAACCTAATTGAATCAAATGAAAGTCAAATACATTCAAACAGACCTAATTGAATCAAATGAAAGTCAAACACATTCAAAAAGAGCTTTTTGAATCAAATGACGGTAAAATGCAATCTACAAAGCTAATTGAATCAAATGAAAGTCAAACACATTGAAACAAAGCTAATTGGATCAAATGTAAGTCAAACACATTCAAACAGAGCATTTTGAGTCAATTGAAAGTCAAATGCATTCAACAAAGCTAATTGAACCAAATGAAAATAAAAACATCTAAAAAAACCTAATTAAATCAAATGAAAGTCAAACACATTCAAACAAAGCTATTTAAATCAAATAAAAGTCAAATGCACTCAAACAAAGCTATTGAAAGTCAAATGCTTTCTACAAAGCCAATTGAATCAAATGAAAGTCAAACACATTCAAACAAACCTAATTAAATCAAATGAAAGTCAAACACATTCAAACAAAACTTGAATCAAATGAAAGTCAAACACATTCAAACAAAGCTGATTAGATCAAATGTAAGTCAAACACATTCAAACAGAGCTTTTTGAATCAAATTAAAGTCAAATGCATTCAACAAAGCTAATTGAATCAAACGAAATGCAAAAACATCTAAAGAAATCTTATTAAATCAAATGAAAGTCAAACACATTCAGACAAAGCTATTTGAATCAAATGAAATTCAAATGCATTCTACAAATGTAATAGAATCAAATGAAAGTAAAAACATCTAAAAAAATTCAAATTAAATCAATAAAAGGTCAAACACATTCAAACAAAACTAATTGAATCAAATGAAAGTCAAAGGCAATCTATAAAGCTGAATCAAATGAAAGTCAAAACAATCAAAAAAGCTAATTGAATCAAATGAAAGAAAGCTAATTGAATCAAATGAAAGTAAAAACACATTCAAACAAAGCTAATTGAATCAAATGAAAGTCAAAGATATTCAAACAAAGCTAATTGAATCAAATGAAAGTCAAACACATCCAAACAAAGCTAATTGAATCAAATGTAAGTCAAACACATTCAAACAGAGCTTTTGAATCAAATGAAAGTCAAATGCATTCAACAAAGGTAATTGAATCAAATGAAAGTAAAAAACATCTAAAAAAATCTAATTAAATCAAATGAAAGTCAAACACATTCAGACAAAGCTGTTTGAATCAAATGAAAGTCAAACACATTCAACAAAGCTATTTGAGTTAAATGAAAGTCAAATGCAATCTACAAAGCTAATTGAATTAAATGAAAGTTAAACACATTCAAACAAACCTAACAGAATCAAATGTAAGTCAAATACATTCAAACAGAGCTTTTTGAATCAAATGAAAGTCAAATGCATTCAACAAAGCTAATTGAATCAAATGAAAGTAAAAAAATCTAAAAAAATCTAATTAAATCAAATGAAAGTCAAACACATTCAGACAAAGCTGTTTGAATCAAATGAAAGTAAACACATTCAACAAAGCTATTTGAGTTAAATGAAAGTCAAATGCAATCTACAAAGCTAATTGAATTAAATGAAAGTTAAACACATTCAAACAAACCTAACAGAATCAAATGTAAGTCAAATACATTCAAACAGAGCTTTTGAATCAAATGAAAGTCAAATGCATTCAACAAAGCTAATTGAATCAAATGAAAGTAAAAAAACATCAAAAAAATCTAATTAAATCAAATGAAAGTCAAACACATTCAAAATCAAATGAAAGTCAAACACATTCAAAAGCTATTTGAGTTAAATGAAAGTCAAATGCAATCTACAAAGCTAATTGAATCAAATGAAAGTTAAACACATTCAAACAAACCTAACAGAATCAAATGTAAGTCAAATACATTCAAACAGAGCTTTTGAATCAAATGAAAGTCAAATGCATTCAACAAAGCTAATTGAATCAAATGAAAGTGAAAAACATCAAAAAAATCTAATTAAATCAAATGAAAGTCAAACACATTCAGACAAAAATCAAATGAAAGTCAAACACATTCAACAAAGCTATTTGAGTTAAATCAAAGTCAAATGCATTCAACAAAGCTAATTGAAAATGAAAGTAAAAACATCTAAAAAAACCTAATTAAATCAAATGAAAGTCAAACACATTCAAACAAAGCTATTTAAATCAAATAAAAGTCAAATGCATTCAAACAAAGCTATGAAAGTCAAATGCTTTTACAAAAATTGAATCAAATGAAAGTCAAACACATTCAAACAAACCTAATTAAATCAAATGAAAGTCAAAACATTCAAACAAAGCTAATTGAATCAAATGAAAGTCAAACACATTCAAAAAAGCTGATTAGATCAAATGTAAGTCAAACACATTCAAAAGAGCTTTTTGAATCAAATTAAAGTCAAATGCATTCAACAAAGCTAATTGAATCAAACGAAATGCAAAAAATCTAAAAAATTCTTATTAAATCAAATGAAAGTCAAACACATTCAGACAAAGCTATTTGAATCAAATGAAATTCAAATGCATTCTACAAACTAATAGAATCAAATGAAAGTAAAAACATCTAAAAAAATTCAAATTAAATCAATAAAAAACACATTCAAACAAACTAATTGAATCAAATGAAAGTGAAAATCAAATGAAAGTCAAAACACATTCAAAAAAGCAATCAAATGAAAGTCAAACACATTCAAAAGCTAATTGAATCAAATGAAAGTAAACACATTCAAACAAAGCTAATTGAATCAAATGTAAGTCAAACACATTCAAACAGAGCTTTTTGAATCAAATGAAAGTCAAATGCATTCAACAAAGCTAATTGAATCAAATGAAAGTAAAAAACATCTAAAAAAATCTAATTAAATCAAATGAAAGTCAAACACATTCAGACAAAGCTGTTTGAATCAAATGAAAGTCAAACACATTCAACAAAGCTATTTGAGTTGAATGAAAGTCAAATGCAATCTACAAAGCTAATTGAATCAAATGAAAGTTAAACACATTCAAACAAACCTTACAGAATCAAATGTAAGTCAAATACATTCAAACAGAGTTTTTTGAATCAAATGAAAGTTAAATGCATTCAACAAAGCTCATTGAATCAAATGAAAGTCAAAAACATCTACAAAAATCTATATAATTCAAATGAAAGTCAAACACATTCAGACAAAGCTATTTGAATCAAATGAAAGTAAAATACATCTAAAAAAACCTAATTAAATCAAATGAAAGTCAAACACATTCAAACAAAGCTATTTAAATCAAATAAAAGTCAAATGCATTCAAACAAAGCTATTGAAAGTCAAATGCTTTCTACAAAGCCAATTGAATCAAATGAAAGTCAAACACATTCAAACAAACCTAATTAAATCAAATGAAAGTCAAACAACATTCAAACAAAGCTAATTGAATCAAATGAAAGTCAAACACATTCAAAACAAAGCTGATTAGATCAAATGTAAGTCAAACACATTCAAAACAGAGCTTTTTGAATCAAATTAAAGTTAAATGCATTCAACAAAGCTAATTAAATCTAACGAAAGTCAAAAACATCTAAAAAATCTAATTCAATCAAATGAAAGTCAAACACATTCAGACAAAGCTATTTGAATCAAATGAAATTCAAATGCATTCTACAAATCTAATTGAATCAAATGAAAGTAAAAACATCTAAAAAAAATTCAAATTAAATCAATAAAAGATCAAACACATTCAAACAAAACTATTTGAATCAAATGAAAGTCAAAAGGCAATCTATAAAGCTAATTAAATCAAATGAAAGTCAAACACATTCAAACAAAGCTAATTGAATCAAATGAAAGTCAAACACTTTCAAACAAAGCTGATTAGATCAAATGTAAGTCAAACACATTCAAACAGAGCTTTTTTGAATCAAATTAAAGTTCAAATGCATTCAACAAAGCTAATTGAATCAAACGAAAGTCAAAAACATCTAAAAAAATCTAATTAAATCAAATGAAAGTCAAACACATTCAGACAAAGCTATTTGAATCAAATGAAATTCAAATGCATTCTACAAATCTAATTGAATCAAATGAAAGTAAAACATCTAAAAAAAATTCAAATTAAATCAATAAAAGGTCAAACACATTCAAAACAAAACTATTTGAATCAAATGAAAGTCAAAAGGCAATCTATAAAGCTAATTGAATCAAATGAAAGTCAAACACATTCAAAGAAAGCTAATTGAATCAAATGAAAGTCAAACACATTCAAACAAAGCTGATTAGATCAAATGTAAGTCAAACACATTTCAAACAGAGCTTTTTGAATCAAATTAAAGTCAAATGCATTCAACAAAGCTAATTGAATCAAACGAAAGTAAAAAACATCTAAAAAAATCTAATTAAATCAAATGAAAGTTAAACACATTCAGACAAAGCTATTTGAATCAAATGAAATTCAAATGCATTCTACAAATCTAATTGAATCAAAATGAAAGTAAAAACATCTAAAAAAAATTCAAATTAAATCAATAAAAGGTCAAACACATTCAAACATAACTATTTGAATCAAGTGAAAGTCAAATGCATTTTATAAAGCTAATTGAATGAAATTAAAGTCAAACACATCCAAACAAAGCTAATTGAATCAAATGAAAGTAAAACACATTCAAACAAAGTCTAATTGAATCAAATAAAATTCAAACACATTCAAACAGAGCTAATTGAATCAAATGAAAGTCAAACACATTCAAAAAGAGCTTTTTGAATCTAATGAAGGTCAAATGCAATCTACAAAGCTAATTAAATCAAATGAAAGTCAAACACATTCAAACAAAACTAAATGAATCAAATGAAAGTCAAAAACATTGAAAAAAACCTAATTAAATCAAATGAAAGTCAAACACATTCAAACAAAGCTATTAGAATCTAATGAAAGTCAAATGCATTCTACAAAGCTTATTGAATCAAATGAAAGTAAAAAACATTCGAACAAAGCCAAATGAATCCAATGAAAGTCAAACACATTCAAACTAAACTATTTGAATCAAATGAAAGTTAAATGCATTCTACAAAGCTAATTGAATCAAATGAAAGTCAAAAACATTCCAACAAAGCCAATTGAATCAAATGAAAGTCAAACACATTCAAACAAACCTAATTGAATCAAATGAAAGTCAAACACATTCAAACAGACCTAATTGAATCAAATGAAAGTCAAACACCTTCAAAAACAGCTTTTTGAATCAAATGAAGGTCAAATGCAATCTACAAAGCTAATTAAATCAAATGAAAGTCAAACACATTCAAACAAAACTAAATGAATCAAATTAAAGTCAAAAACATCTAAAAAACCTAATTAAATCAAATGAAAGTCAAACACATTCAAACAAAGCTATTGGAATCTAATGAATGTCAAATGCATTCTACAAAGCTTATTGAATTAAATGAAAGTAAAAAACATTCGAACAAAGCCAAATGAATCCAATGAAAGTCAAACACATTCAAACTATACTATTTGAATCAAATGAAAGTCAAATGCATTCTACAAAGGTAATTGAATCAAATGAAAGTCAAAAACATTCCAACAAAGCCAATTGAATCAAATGAAAGTCAAACACATTCAAACAAACCTAATTGAATCAAATGAAAGTCAAACACATTCAAACAGACCTAATTGAATCAAATGAAAGTCAAAACACATTCAAAAAGAGCTTTTTGAATCAAATGACGTTCAAATGCAATCTACAAAGCTCATTGAATCAGATGAAAGTCAAACACATTGAAACAAAGCTAATTGTATCAAATGTAAGTCAAACACATTCTAACAGAGCATTTTGAATCAATTAAAAGTCAAATGCATTCAACAAAGCTAATTGAATCAAATGAAAGTAAAAAACATCTAAAAAAACCTAATTAAATCAAATGAAAGTCAAATACATTCAAACAAAGCTATTTAAATCAAATAAAAGTCAAATGCACTCAAACAAAGCTATTGAAAGTCAAATGCTTTCTACAAAGCCAATTGAATCAAATGAATGTCAAACACATTCAAAGAAACCTAATTAAATTAAATGAAAGTCAAACACATTCGAACAAAGCTAATTGAATCAAATGAAAGTCAAACACATTCAAACAAAGCTGATTAGATCAAATGTAAGTCAAACACATTCAAACAGAGCTTTTTGAATCAAATTAAAGTCAAATGCATTCAACAAAGCTAATTGAATCAAACGAAAGTCAAAAACATCTAAAAAAATCTTATTAAATCAAATGAAAGGCAAACACATTCAGAAAAAGCTATTTGAATCAAATGAAAGTCAAACACATTCAAACAAAGCTGATTAGATCAAATGTAAGTCAAACACATTCAAACAGAGCTTTTTGAATCAAATTAAAGTCAAATGCATTCAACAAAGCTAATTGAATCAAACGAAAGTCAAAAACATCTAAAAAAATCTAATTAAATCAAATGAAAGTCAAACACATTCAGACAAAGCTATTTGAATCAAATGAAATTCAAATGCATTCTACAAATCTAATTGAATCAAATGAAAGTAAAAACATCTAAAAAATTCAAATTAAATCAATAAAAGGTTAAACTCATTCAAAACAAAACTATTTGAATCAAATGAAAGTCAAAGGCATTCTATAAAGCTAATTGAATCAAATGAAAGTCAAACACATTCAAACAAAGCTAATTGAATCAAATGAAAGTAAAACACATTCAAACAAAGCTAATTGAATCAAATGAAATTCAAAGATATTCAAATAGAGCTAATTGAATTAAATGAAAGTCAAACACATCCAAACAAAGCTAATTGAATCAAATGTAAGTCAAACACATTCAAACAGAGCTTTTTGAATCAAATGAAAGTCAAATGCATTTAACAAAGCTAATTGAATCAAATGAAAGTAAAAAACATCTAAAAAAATCTAATTAAATCAAATGAAAGTCACACACATTCAGACAAAGCTGTTTGAATCAAATGAAAGTCAAACACATTCAACAAAGCTATTTGAGTTGAATGAAAGACAAATGCAATCTACAAAGCTAATTGAATCAAATGAAAGTTAAACACATTCAAACAAACCTAACAGAATCAAATGTAAGTCAAAATACATTCAAACAGAGTTTTTTTAATCAAATGAAAGTCAAATGCATTCAACAAAGCTCATTGAATCAAATGAAAGTCAAAAACATCTACAAAAACCTATATAATTCAAATGAAAGTCAAACACATTCAGACAAAGCTATTTGAATCAAATGAAAGTAAAATACATCTAAAAAAAACCTAATTAAATCAAATGAAAGTCAAACACATTCAAACAAAGCTATTTAAATCAAATAAAAGTCAAATGCATTCAAACAAAGCTATTGAAAGCCAATGCTTTCTACAAAGCCAATTGAATCAAATGAAAGTCAAACACATTCAAACAAACCTAATTAAATCAAATGAAAGTCAAACACATTCAAACAAAGCTAATTGAATCAAATGAAAGTCAAACACATTCAAACAAAGCTGATTAGATCAAATGTAATTCAAACACATTCAAACAGAGCTTTTTGAATCAAATTAAAGTCAAATGCATTCAACAAAGCTAATTAAATCTAACGAAAGTCAAAAACATCTAAAAAATCTAATTCAATCAAATGAAAGTCAAACACATTCAGACAAAGCTATTTGAATCAAATGAAAGTCAAATGCATTCTACAAATCTAATTGAATCAAATGAAAGTAAAAACATCTAAAAAAAAATCAAATTAAAATCAATAAAAGATCAAACACATTCAAACAAAACTATTTGAATCAAATGAAAGTCAAAGGCAATCTATAAAGCTAATTAAATCAAATGAAAGTCAAACACATTCAAACAAAGCTAATTGAATCAAATGAAAGTCAAACACTTTCAAACAAAGCTGATTAGATCAAATGTAAGTCAAACACATTCAAACAGAGCTTTTTGAATCAAATTAAAGTCAAATGCACTCAACAAAGCTAATTGAATCAAACGAAAGTCAAAAACATCTAAAAAAAATCTAATTAAATCAAATGAAAGTCAAACACATTCAGACAAAGCTATTTGAATCAAATGAAATTCAAATGCATTCTACAAATCTAATTGAATCAAATGAAAGTAAAAACATCTAAAAAAACATTCAAATTAAATCAATAAAAGGTCAAACACATTCAAACAAAACTATTTGAATCAAATGAAAGTCAAAGGCAATCTATAAAGCTAATTGAATCAAATGAAAGTCAAACACATTCAAAGAAAGCTAATTGAATCAAATGAAAGTCAAACACATTCAAACAAAGCTGATTAGATCAAATGTAAGTCAAACACATTCAAACAGAGCTTTTTGAATCAAATTAAAGTCAAATGCATTCAACAAAGCTAATTGAATCAAACGAAAGTAAAAAACATCTAAAAAAATCTAATTAAATCAAATGAAAGTTAAACACATTCAGACAAAGCTATTTGAATCAAATGAAATTCAAATGCATTCTACAAATCTAATTGAATCAAATGAAAGTAAAAACATCTAAAAAAATTCAAATTAAATCAATAAAAGGTCAAACACATTCAAACAAAACTATTTGAATCAAGTGAAAGTCAAATGCATTTTATAAAGCTAATTGAATCAAATTAAAGTCAAACACATCCAAACAAAGCTAATTGAATCAAATGAAAGTAAAACACATTCAAACAAAGTCTAATTGAATCAAATAAAATTCAAACACATTCAAACTGAGCTAATTGAATCAAATGAAAGTCAAACACATTCAAAAAGAGCTTTTTGAATCTAATGAAGGTCAAATGCAATCTACAAAGCTAATTAAATCAAATGAAAGTCAAACACATTCAAACAAAACTAAATGAATCAAATGAAAGTCAAAAACATTGAAAAAAACCTAATTAAATCAAATGAAAGTCAAACACATTCAAACAAAGCTATTAGAATCTAATGAAAGTCAAATGCATTCTACAAAGCTTATTGAATCAAATGAAAGTAAAAAAACATTCGAACAAAGCCAAATGAATCCAATGAAAGTCAAACACATTCAAACTAAACTATTTGAATCAAATGAAAGTTAAATGCATTCTACAAAGCTAATTGAATCAAATGAAAGTCAAAAACATTCCAACAAAGCCAATTGAATCAAATGAAAGTCAAACACATTCAAACAAACCTAATTGAATCAAATGAAAGTCAAACACATTCAAACAGACCTAATTGAATCAAATGAAAGTCAAACACATTCAAAAACAGCTTTTTGAATCAAATGAAGGTCAAATGCAATCTACAAAGCTAATTAAATCAAATGAAAGTCAAACACATTCAAACAAAACTAAATGAATCAAATTAAAGTCAAAAACATCTAAAAAACCTAATTAAATCAAATGAAAGTCAAACACATTCAAACAAAGCTATTGGAATCTAATGAATGTCAAATGCATTCTACAAAGCTTATTGAATTAAATGAAAGTAAAAAACATTCGAACAAAGCCAAATGAATCAAATGAAAGTCAAACACATTCAAACTATACTATTTGAATCAAATGAAAGTCAAATGCATTCTACAAAGGTAATTGAATCAAATGAAAGTCAAAAACATTCCAACAAAGCCAATTGAATCAAATGAAAGTCAAACACATTCAAACAAACCTAATTGAATCAAATGAAAGTCAAACACATTCAAAAAAGAGCTTTTTGAATCAAATGACGTTCAAATGCAATCTACAAAGCTCATTGAATCAGATGAAAGTCAAACACATTGAAAACAAAGCTAATTGTATCAAATGTAAGTCAAACACATTCTAACAGAGCATTTTGAATCAATTAAAAGTCAAATGCATTCAACAAAGCTAATTGAATCAAATGAAAGTAAAAAAACATCTAAAAAAACCTAATTAAATCAAATGAAAGTCAAATACATTCAAACAAAGCTATTTAAATCAAATAAAAGTCAAATGCACTCAAACAAAGCTATTGAAAGTCAAATGCTTTCTACAAAGCCAATTGAATCAAATGAATGTCAAACACATTCAAAGAAACCTAATTAAATTAAATGAAAGTCAAACACATTCGAACAAAGCTAATTGAATCAAATGAAAGTCAAACACATTCAAACAAAGCTGATTAGATCAAATGTAAGTCAAACACATTCAAACAGAGCTTTTTGAATCAAATTAAAGTCAAATGCATTCAACAAAGCTAATTGAATCAAACGAAAGTCAAAAACATCTAAAAAAATCTTATTAAATCAAATGAAAGGCAAACACATTCAGAAAAAGCTATTTGAATCAAATGAAAGTCAAACACATTCAAACAAAGCTGATTAGATCAAATGTAAGTCAAACACATTCAAACAGAGCTTTTTGAATCAAATTAAAGTCAAATGCATTCAACAAAGCTAATTGAATCAAACGAAAGTCAAAAACATCTAAAAAATCTAATTAAATCAAATGAAAGTCAAACACATTCAGACAAAGCTATTTGAATCAAATGAAATTCAAATGCATTCTACAAATCTAATTGAATCAAATGAAAGTAAAAACATCTAAAAAATTCAAATTAAATCAATAAAAGGTTAAACACATTCAAACAAACTATTTGAATCAAATGAAAGTCAAAGGCATTCTATAAAGCTAATTGAATCAAATGAAAGTCAAAACACATTCAAACAAAGCTAATTGAATCAAATGAAAGTCAAACACATTCAAACAAAGCTGATTAGATCAAATGTAATTCAAACACATTCAAACAGAGCTTTTTGAATCAAATTAAAGTCAAATGCATTCAACAAAGCTAATTAAATCTAACGAAAGTCAAAAACATCTAAAAAATCTAATTCAATCAAATGAAAGTCAAACACATTCAGACAAAGCTATTTGAATCAAATGAAAGTCAAATGCATTCTACAAATCTAATTGAATCAAATGAAAGTAAAAACATCTAAAAAAAATTCAAATTAAATCAATAAAAGATCAAACACATTCAAACAAAACTATTTGAATCAAATGAAAGTCAAAGGCAATCTATAAAGCTAATTAAATCAAATTTAAGTCAAACACATTCAAACAAAGCTAATTGAATCAAATGAAAGTCAAACACTTTCAAACAAAGCTGATTAGATCAAATGTAAGTCAAACACATTCAAACAGAGCTTTTTGAATCAAATTAAAGTCAAATGCATTCAACAAAGCTAATTGAATCAAACGAAAGTCAAAAACATCTAAAAAAATCTAATTAAATCAAATGAAAGTCAAACACATTCAGACAAAGCTATTTGAATCAAATGAAACTCAAATGCATTCTACAAATCTAATTGAATCAAATGAAAGTAAAAACATCTAAAAAAAAATTCAAATTAAATCAATAAAAGGTCAAACACATTCAAACAAAACTATTTGAATCAAATGAAAGTCAAAGGCAATCTATAAAGCTAATTGAATCAAATGAAAGTCAAACACATTCAAAGAAAGCTAATTGAATCAAATGAAAGTCAAACACATTCAAACAAAGCTGATTAGATCAAATGTAAGTCAAACACATTCAAACAGAGCTTTTGAATCAAATTAAAGTCAAATGCATTCAACAAAGCTAATTGAATCAAACGAAAGTAAAAAACATCTAAAAAAATCTAATTAATTCAAATGAAAGTTAAACACATTCAGACAAAGCTATTTGAATAAATGAAATTCAAATGCATTCTACAAATCTAATTGAATCAAATGAAAGTAAAAACATCTAAAAAAATTCAAATTAAATCAATAAAAGGTCAAACACATTCAAACAAAACTATTTGAATCAAGTGAAAGTCAAATGCATTTTATAAAGCTAATTGAATCAAATTAAAGTCAAACACATCCAAACAAAGCTAATTGAATCAAATGAAAGTAAAACACATTCAAACAAAGTCTAATTGAATCAAATAAAATTCAAACACATTCAAACAGAGCTAATTGAATCAAATGAAAGTCAAACACATTCAAAAAGAGCTTTTTGAATCTAATGAAGGTCAAATGCAATCTACAAAGCTAATTAAATCAAATGAAAGTCAAACACATTCAAACAAAACTAAATGAATCAAATGAAAGTCAAAAAACATTGAAAAAAACCTAATTAAATCAAATGAAAGTCAAACACATTCAAACAAAGCAATTAGAATCTAATGAAAGTCAAATGCATTCTACAAAGCTTATTGAATCAAATGAAAGTAAAAAAACATTCGAACAAAGCCAAATGAATCCAATGAAAGTCAAACACATTCAAACTAAACTATTTGAATCAAATGAAAGTTAAATGCATTCTACAAAGCTA
The DNA here is from genome assembly GCF_001683475.1 of Chenopodium quinoa. Lineage (NCBI taxonomy): Eukaryota > Viridiplantae > Streptophyta > Magnoliopsida > Caryophyllales > Amaranthaceae > Chenopodium > Chenopodium quinoa. The sequence goes on from NW_018744471.1 coordinate 15,191, forward strand.
ATTGAATCAAATGAAAGTCAAAAACATTCCAACAAAGCCAATTGAATCAAATGAAAGTCAAACACATTCAAACAAACCTAATTGAATCAAATGAAAGTCAAACACATTCAAACAGACCTAATTGAATCAAATGAAAGTCAAACACATTCAAAAACAGCTTTTTGAATCAAATGAAGGTCAAATGCAATCTACAAAGCTAATTAAATCAAATGAAAGTCAAACACATTCAAACAAAACTAAATGAATCAAATTAAAGTCAAAAACATCTAAAAAACCTAATTAAATCAAATGAAAGTCAAACACATTCAAACAAAGCTATTGGAATCTAATGAATGTCAAATGCATTCTACAAAGCTTATTGAATTAAATGAAAGTAAAAAACATTCGAACAAAGCCAAATGAATCCAATGAAAGTCAAACACATTCAAACTATACTATTTGAATCAAATGAAAGTCAAATGCATTCTACAAAGGTAATTGAATCAAATGAAAGTCAAAAAACATTCCAACAAAGCCAATTGAATCAAATGAAAGTCAAACACATTCAAACAAACCTAATTGAATCAAATGAAAGTCAAACACATTCAAACAGACCTAATTGAATCAAATGAAAGTCAAACACATTCAAAAAAGAGCTTTTTGAATCAAATGACGTTCAAATGCAATCTACAAAGCTCATTGAATCAGATGAAAGTCAAACACATTGAAACAAAGCTAATTGTATCAAATGTAAGTCAAACACATTCTAACAGAGCATTTTGAATCAATTAAAAGTCAAATGCATTCAACAAAGCTAATTGAATCAAATGAAAGTAAAAAACATCTAAAAAAACCTAATTAAATCAAATGAAAGTCAAATACATTCAAACAAAGCTATTTAAATCAAATAAAAGTCAAATGCACTCAAACAAAGCTATTGAAAGTCAAATGCTTTCTACAAAGCCAATTGAATCAAATGAATGTCAAACACATTCAAAGAAACCTAATTAAATTAAATGAAAGTCAAACACATTCGAACAAAGCTAATTGAATCAAATGAAAGTCAAACACATTCAAACAAAGCTGATTAGATCAAATGTAAGTCAAACACATTCAAACAGAGCTTTTTGAATCAAATTAAAGTCAAATGCATTCAACAAAGCTAATTGAATCAAACGAAAGTCAAAAACATCTAAAAAAATCTTATTAAATCAAATGAAAGGCAAACACATTCAGAAAAAGCTATTTGAATCAAATGAAAGTCAAACACATTCAAACAAAGCTGATTAGATCAAATGTAAGTCAAACACATTCAAACAGAGCTTTTTGAATCAAATTAAAGTCAAATGCATTCAACAAAGCTAATTGAATCAAACGAAAGTCAAAAACATCTAAAAAAATCTAATTAAATCAAATGAAAGTCAAACACATTCAGACAAAGCTATTTGAATCAAATGAAATTCAAATGCATTCTACAAATCTAATTGAATCAAATGAAAGTAAAAACATCTAAAAAATTCAAATTAAATCAATAAAAGGTTAAACACATTCAAACAAAACTATTTGAATCAAATGAAAGTCAAAGGCATTCTATAAAGCTAATTGAATCAAATGAAAGTCAAACACATTCAAACAAAGCTAATTGAATCAAATGAAAGTAAAACACATTCAAACAAAGCTAATTGAATCAAATGAAATTCAAAGATATTCAAATAGAGCTAATTGAATTAAATGAAAGTCAAACACATCCAAACAAAGCTAATTGAATCAAATGTAAGTCAAACACATTCAAACAGAGCTTTTTGAATCAAATGAAAGTCAAATGCATTTAACAAAGCTAATTGAATCAAATGAAAGTAAAAAACATCTAAAAAAATCTAATTAAATCAAATGAAAGTCAAACACATTCAGACAAAGCTGTTTGAATCAAATGAAAGTCAAACACATTCAACAAAGCTATTTGAGTTGAATGAAAGACAAATGCAATCTACAAAGCTAATTGAATCAAATGAAAGTTAAACACATTCAAACAAACCTAACAGAATCAAATGTAAGTCAAATACATTCAAACAGAGTTTTTTTAATCAAATGAAAGTCAAATGCATTCAACAAAGCTCATTGAATCAAATGAAAGTCAAAAACATCTACAAAAATCTATATAATTCAAATGAAAGTCAAACACATTCAGACAAAGCTATTTGAATCAAATGAAAGTAAAATACATCTAAAAAAACCTAATTAAATCAAATGAAAGTCAAACACATTCAAACAAAGCTATTTAAATCAAATAAAAGTCAAATGCATTCAAACAAAGCTATTGAAAGCCAATGCTTTCTACAAAGCCAATTGAATCAAATGAAAGTCAAACACATTCAAACAAACCTAATTAAATCAAATGAAAGTCAAACACATTCAAACAAAGCTAATTGAATCAAATGAAAGTCAAACACATTCAAACAAAGCTGATTAGATCAAATGTAATTCAAACACATTCAAACAGAGCTTTTTGAATCAAATTAAAGTCAAATGCATTCAACAAAGCTAATTAAATCTAACGAAAGTCAAAAACATCTAAAAAATCTAATTCAATCAAATGAAAGTCAAACACATTCAGACAAAGCTATTTGAATCAAATGAAAGTCAAATGCATTCTACAAATCTAATTGAATCAAATGAAAGTAAAAACATCTAAAAAAAATTCAAATTAAATCAATAAAAGATCAAACACATTCAAACAAAACTATTTGAATCAAATGAAAGTCAAAGGCAATCTATAAAGCTAATTAAATCAAATGAAAGTCAAACACATTCAAACAAAGCTAATTGAATCAAATGAAAGTCAAACACTTTCAAACAAAGCTGATTAGATCAAATGTAAGTCAAACACATTCAAACAGAGCTTTTTGAATCAAATTAAAGTCAAATGCATTCAACAAAGCTAATTGAATCAAACGAAAGTCAAAAACATCTAAAAAAATCTAATTAAATCAAATGAAAGTCAAACACATTCAGACAAAGCTATTTGAATCAAATGAAACTCAAATGCATTCTACAAATCTAATTGAATCAAATGAAAGTAAAAACATCTAAAAAAAATTCAAATTAAATCAATAAAAGGTCAAACACATTCAAACAAAACTATTTGAATCAAATGAAAGTCAAAGGCAATCTATAAAGCTAATTGAATCAAATGAAAGTCAAACACATTCAAAGAAAGCTAATTGAATCAAATGAAAGTCAAACACATTCAAACAAAGCTGATTAGATCAAATGTAAGTCAAACACATTCAAACAGAGCTTTTTGAATCAAATTAAAGTCAAATGCATTCAACAAAGCTAATTGAATCAAACGAAAGTAAAAAACATCTAAAAAAATCTAATTAAATCAAATGAAAGTTAAACACATTCAGACAAAGCTATTTGAATAAAATGAAATTCAAATGCATTCTACAAATCTAATTGAATCAAATGAAAGTAAAAACATCTAAAAAAATTCAAATTAAATCAATAAAAGGTCAAACACATTCAAACAAAACTATTTGAATCAAGTGAAAGTCAAATGCATTTTATAAAGCTAATTGAATCAAATTAAAGTCAAACACATCCAAACAAAGCTAATTGAATCAAATGAAAGTAAAACACATTCAAACAAAGTCTAATTGAATCAAATAAAATTCAAACACATTCAAACAGAGCTAATTGAATCAAATGAAAGTCAAACACATTCAAAAAGAGCTTTTTGAATCTAATGAAGGTCAAATGCAATCTACAAAGCTAATTAAATCAAATGAAAGTCAAACACATTCAAACAAAACTAAATGAATCAAATGAAAGTCAAAAACATTGAAAAAAACCTAATTAAATCAAATGAAAGTCAAACACATTCAAACAAAGCTATTAGAATCTAATGAAAGTCAAATGCATTCTACAAAGCTTATTGAATCAAATGAAAGTAAAAAACATTCGAACAAAGCCAAATGAATCCAATGAAAGTCAAACACATTCAAACTAAACTATTTGAATCAAATGAAAGTTAAATGCATTCTACAAAGCTAATTGAATCAAATGAAAGTCAAAAACATTCCAACAAAGCCAATTGAATCAAATGAAAGTCAAACACATTCAAACAAACCTAATTGAATCAAATGAAAGTCAAACACATTCAAACAGACCTAATTGAATCAAATGAAAGTCAAACACATTCAAAAACAGCTTTTTGAATCAAATGAAGGTCAAATGCAATCTACAAAGCTAATTAAATCAAATGAAAGTCAAACACATTCAAACAAAACTAAATGAATCAAATTAAAGTCAAAAACATCTAAAAAACCTAATTAAATCAAATGAAAGTCAAACACATTCAAACAAAGCTATTGGAATCTAATGAATGTCAAATGCATTCTACAAAGCTTATTGAATTAAATGAAAGTAAAAAACATTCGAACAAAGCCAAATGAATCCAATGAAAGTCAAACACATTCAAACTATACTATTTGAATCAAATGAAAGTCAAATGCATTCTACAAAGGTAATTGAATCAAATGAAAGTCAAAAACATTCCAACAAAGCCAATTGAATCAAATGAAAGTCAAACACATTCAAACAAACCTAATTGAATCAAATGAAAGTCAAACACATTCAAACAGACCTAATTGAATCAAATGAAAGTCAAACACATTCAAAAAGAGCTTTTTGAATCAAATGACGTTCAAATGCAATCTACAAAGCTAATTGAATCAAATGAAAGTCAAACACATTGAAACAAAGCTAATTGTATCAAATGTAAGTCAAACACATTCTAACAGAGCATTTTGAATCAATTAAAAGTCAAATGCATTCAACAAAGCTAATTGAATCAAATGAAAGTAAAAAACATCTAAAAAAACCTAATTAAATCAAATGAAAGTCAAATACATTCAAACAAAGCTATTTAAATCAAATAAAAGTCAAATGCACTCAAACAAAGCTATTGAAAGTCAAATGCTTTCTACAAAGCCAATTGAATCAAATGAATGTCAAACACATTCAAAAGAAACCTAATTAAATTAAATGAAAGTCAAACACATTCGAACAAAGCTAATTGAATCAAATGAAAGTCAAACACATTCAAACAAAGCTGATTAGATCAAATGTAAGTCAAACACATTCAAACAGAGCTTTTTGAATCAAATTAAAGTCAAATGCATTCAACAAAGCTAATTGAATCAAACGAAAGTCAAAAACATCTAAAAAAATCTTATTAAATCAAATGAAAGGCAAACACATTCAGAAAAAGCTATTTGAATCAAATGAAAGTCAAACACATTCAAACAAAGCTGATTAGATCAAATGTAAGTCAAACACATTCAAACAGAGCTTTTTGAATCAAATTAAAGTCAAATGCATTCAACAAAGCTAATTGAATCAAACGAAAGTCAAAAACATCTAAAAAAATCTAATTAAATCAAATGAAAGTCAAACACATTCAGACAAAGCTATTTGAATCAAATGAAATTCAAATGCATTCTACAAATCTAATTGAATCAAATGAAAGTAAAAACATCTAAAAAATTCAAATTAAATCAATAAAAGGTTAAACACATTCAAACAAAACTATTTGAATCAAATGAAAGTCAAAGGCATTCTATAAAGCTAATTGAATCAAATGAAAGTCAAACACATTCAAACAAAGCTAATTGAATCAAATGAAAGTAAAACACATTCAAACAAAGCTAATTGAATCAAATGAAATTCAAAGATATTCAAATAGAGCTAATTGAATTAAATGAAAGTCAAACACATCCAAACAAAGCTAATTGAATCAAATGTAAGTCAAACACATTCAAACAGAGCTTTTTGAATCAAATGAAAGTCAAATGCATTTCAACAAAGCTAATTGAATCAAATGAAAGTAAAAAACATCTAAAAAAATCTAATTAAATCAAATGAAAGTCAAACACATTCAGACAAAGCTGTTTGAATCAAATGAAAGTCAAACACATTCAACAAAGCTATTTGAGTTGAATGAAAGACAAATGCAATCTACAAAGCTAATTGAATCAAATGAAAGTTAAACACATTCAAACAAACCTAACAGAATCAAATGTAAGTCAAATACATTCAAACAGAGTTTTTTTAATCAAATGAAAGTCAAATGCATTCAACAAAGCTCATTGAATCAAATGAAAGTCAAAAAACATCTACAAAAATCTATATAATTCAAATGAAAGTCAAACACATTCAGACAAAGCTATTTGAATCAAATGAAAGTAAAATACATCTAAAAAAACCTAATTAAATCAAATGAAAGTCAAACACATTCAAACAAAGCTATTTAAATCAAATAAAAGTCAAATGCATTCAAACAAAGCTATTGAAAGCCAATGCTTTCTACAAAGCCAATTGAATCAAATGAAAGTCAAACACATTCAAACAAACCTAATTAAATCAAATGAAAGTCAAACACATTCAAACAAAGCTAATTGAATCAAATGAAAGTCAAACACATTCAAACAAAGCTGATTAGATCAAATGTAATTCAAACACATTCAAACAGAGCTTTTTGAATCAAATTAAAGTCAAATGCATTCAACAAAGCTAATTAAATCTAACGAAAGTCAAAAACATCTAAAAAATCTAATTCAATCAAATGAAAGTCAAACACATTCAGACAAAGCTATTTGAATCAAATGAAAGTCAAATGCATTCTACAAATCTAATTGAATCAAATGAAAGTAAAAACATCTAAAAAAAATTCAAATTAAATCAATAAAAGATCAAACACATTCAAACAAAACTATTTGAATCAAATGAAAGTCAAAGGCAATCTATAAAGCTAATTAAATCAAATGAAAGTCAAACACATTCAAACAAAGCTAATTGAATCAAATGAAAGTCAAACACTTTCAAACAAAGCTGATTAGATCAAATGTAAGTCAAACACATTCAAACAGAGCTTTTTGAATCAAATTAAAGTCAAATGCATTCAACAAAGCTAATTGAATCAAACGAAAGTCAAAAACATCTAAAAAAATCTAATTAAATCAAATGAAAGTCAAACACATTCAGACAAAGCTATTTGAATCAAATGAAACTCAAATGCATTCTACAAATCTAATTGAATCAAATGAAAGTAAAAACATCTAAAAAAAATTCAAATTAAATCAATAAAAGGTCAAACACATTCAAACAAAACTATTTGAATCAAATGAAAGTCAAAGGCAATCTATAAAGCTAATTGAATCAAATGAAAGTCAAACACATTCAAAGAAAGCTAATTGAATCAAATGAAAGTCAAACACATTCAAACAAAGCTGATTAGATCAAATGTAAGTCAAACACATTCAAACAGAGCTTTTTGAATCAAATTAAAGTCAAATGCATTCAACAAAGCTAATTGAATCAAACGAAAGTAAAAAACATCTAAAAAAATCTAATTAAATCAAATGAAAGTTAAACACATTCAGACAAAGCTATTTGAATAAAATGAAATTCAAATGCATTCTACAAATCTAATTGAATCAAATGAAAGTAAAAACATCTAAAAAAATTCAAATTAAATCAATAAAAGGTCAAACACATTCAAACAAAACTATTTGAATCAAGTGAAAGTCAAATGCATTTTATAAAGCTAATTGAATCAAATTAAAGTCAAACACATCCAAACAAAGCTAATTGAATCAAATGAAAGTAAAACACATTCAAACAAAGTCTAATTGAATCAAATAAAATTCAAACACATTCAAACAGAGCTAATTGAATCAAATGAAAGTCAAACACATTCAAAAAGAGCTTTTTGAATCTAATGAAGGTCAAATGCAATCTACAAAGCTAATTAAATCAAATGAAAGTCAAACACATTCAAACAAAACTAAATGAATCAAATGAAAGTCAAAAACATTGAAAAAAACCTAATTAAATCAAATGAAAGTCAAACACATTCAAACAAAGCTATTAGAATCTAATGAAAGTCAAATGCATTCTACAAAGCTTATTGAATCAAATGAAAGTAAAAAACATTCGAACAAAGCCAAATGAATCCAATGAAAGTCAAACACATTCAAACTAAACTATTTGAATCAAATGAAAGTTAAATGCATTCTACAAAGCTAATTGAATCAAATGAAAGTCAAAAACATTCCAACAAAGCCAATTGAATCAAATGAAAGTCAAACACATTCAAACAAACCTAATTGAATCAAATGAAAGTCAAACACATTCAAACAGACCTAATTGAATCAAATGAAAGTCAAACACATTCAAAAACAGCTTTTTGAATCAAATGAAGGTCAAATGCAATCTACAAAGCTAATTAAATCAAATGAAAGTCAAACACATTCAAACAAAACTAAATGAATCAAATTAAAGTCAAAAAACATCTAAAAAACCTAATTAAATCAAATGAAAGTCAAACACATTCAAACAAAGCTATTGGAATCTAATGAATGTCAAATGCATTCTACAAAGCTTATTGAATTAAATGAAAGTAAAAAACATTCGAACAAAGCCAAATGAATCCAATGAAAGTCAAACACATTCAAACTATACTATTTGAATCAAATGAAAGTCAAATGCATTCTACAAAGGTAATTGAATCAAATGAAAGTCAAAAACATTCCAACAAAGCCAATTGAATCAAATGAAAGTCAAACACATTCAAACAAACCTAATTGAATCAAATGAAAGTCAAACACATTCAAACAGACCTAATTGAATCAAATGAAAGTCAAACACATTCAAAAAGAGCTTTTTGAATCAAATGACGTTCAAATGCAATCTACAAAGCTAATTGAATCAAATGAAAGTCAAACACATTGAAACAAAGCTAATTGTATCAAATGTAAGTCAAACACATTCTAACAGAGCATTTTGAATCAATTAAAAGTCAAATGCATTCAACAAAGCTAATTGAATCAAATGAAAGTAAAAAACATCTAAAAAAACCTAATTAAATCAAATGAAAGTCAAATACATTCAAACAAAGCTATTTAAATCAAATAAAAGTCAAATGCACTCAAACAAAGCTATTGAAAGTCAAATGCTTTCTACAAAGCCAATTGAATCAAATGAATGTCAAACACATTCAAAGAAACCTAATTAAATTAAATGAAAGTCAAACACATTCGAACAAAGCTAATTGAATCAAATGAAAGTCAAACACATTCAAACAAAGCTGATTAGATCAAATGTAAGTCAAACACATTCAAACAGAGCTTTTTGAATCAAATTAAAGTCAAATGCATTCAACAAAGCTAATTGAATCAAACGAAAGTCAAAAACATCTAAAAAAATCTTATTAAATCAAATGAAAGGCAAACACATTCAGAAAAAGCTATTTGAATCAAATGAAAGTCAAACACATTCAAACAAAGCTGATTAGATCAAATGTAAGTCAAACACATTCAAACAGAGCTTTTTGAATCAAATTAAAGTCAAATGCATTCAACAAAGCTAATTGAATCAAACGAAAGTCAAAAACATCTAAAAAAATCTAATTAAATCAAATGAAAGTCAAACACATTCAGACAAAGCTATTTGAATCAAATGAAATTCAAATGCATTCTACAAATCTAATTGAATCAAATGAAAGTAAAAACATCTAAAAAATTCAAATTAAATCAATAAAAGGTTAAACACATTCAAACAAAACTATTTGAATTAAATGAAAGTCAAAGGCATTCTATAAAGCTAATTGAATCAAATGAAAGTCAAACACATTCAAACAAAGCTAATTGAATCAAATGAAAGTAAAACACATTCAAACAAAGCTAATTGAATCAAATGAAATTCAAAGATATTCAAATAGAGCTAATTGAATTAAATGAAAGTCAAACACATCCAAACAAAGCTAATTGAATCAAATGTAAGTCAAACACATTCAAACAGAGCTTTTTGAATCAAATGAAAGTCAAATGCATTCAACAAAGCTAATTGAATCAAATGAAAGTAAAAAACATCTAAAAAAATCTAATTAAATCAAATGAAAGTCAAACACATTCAGACAAAGCTGTTTGAATCAAATGAAAGTCAAACACATTCAACAAAGCTATTTGAGTTGAATGAAAGACAAATGCAATCTACAAAGCTAATTGAATCAAATGAAAGTTAAACACATTCAAACAAACCTAACAGAATCAAATGTAAGTCAAATACATTCAAACAGAGTTTTTTTAATCAAATGAAAGTCAAATGCATTCAACAAAGCTCATTGAATCAAATGAAAGTCAAAAACATCTACAAAAATCTATATAATTCAAATGAAAGTCAAACACATTCAGACAAAGCTATTTGAATCAAATGAAAGTAAAATACATCTAAAAAAACCTAATTAAATCAAATGAAAGTCAAACACATTCAAACAAAGCTATTTAAATCAAATAAAAGTCAAATGCATTCAAACAAAACTATTGAAAGCCAATGCTTTCTACAAAGCCAATTGAATCAAATAAAAGTCAAACACATTCAAACAAACCTAATTAAATCAAATGAAAGTCAAACACATTCAAACAAAGCTAATTGAATCAAATGAAAGTCAAACACATTCAAACAAAGCTGATTAGATCAAATGTAAGTCAAACACATTCAAACAGAGCTTTTTGAATCAAATTAAAGTCAAATGCATTCAACAAAGCTAATTAAATCTAACGAAAGTCAAAAACATCTAAAAAATCTAATTCAATCAAATGAAAGTCAAACACATTCAGACAAAGCTATTTGAATAAAATGAAATTCAAATGCATTCTACAAATCTAATTGAATCAAATGAAAGTAAAAACATCTAAAAAAAATTCAAATTAAATCAATAAAAGATCAAACACATTCAAACAAAACTATTTGAATCAAATGAAAGTCAAAGGCAATCTATAAAGCTAATTAAATCAAATGAAAGTCAAACACATTCAAACAAAGCTAATTGAATCAAATGAAAGTCAAACACTTTCAAACAAAGCTGATTAGATCAAATGTAAGTCAAACACATTCAAACAGAGCTTTTTGAATCAAATTAAAGTCAAATGCATTCAACAAAGCTAATTGAATCAAACGAAAGTCAAAAACATCTAAAAAAATCTAATTAAATCAAATGAAAGTCAAACACATTCAGACAAAGCTATTTGAATCAAATGAAACTCAAATGCATTCTACAAATCTAATTGAATCAAATGAAAGTAAAAACATCTAAAAAAAATTCAAATTAAATCAATAAAAGGTCAAACACATTCAAACAAAACTATTTGAATCAAATGAAAGTCAAAGGCAATCTATAAAGCTAATTGAATCAAATGAAAGTCAAACACATTCAAAGAAAGCTAATTGAATCAAATGAAAGTCAAACACATTCAAACAAAGCTGATTAGATCAAATGTAAGTCAAACACATTCAAACAGAGCTTTTTGAATCAAATTAAAGTCAAATGCATTCAACAAAGCTAATTGAATCAAACGAAAGTAAAAAACATCTAAAAAAATCTAATTAAATCAAATGAAAGTTAAACACATTCAGACAAAGCTATTTGAATAAAATGAAATTCAAATGCATTCTACAAATCTAATTGAATTAAATGAAAGTAAAAACATCTAAAAAAATTCAAATTAAATCAATAAAAGGTCAAACACATTCAAACAAAAACTATTTGAATCAAGTGAAAGTCAAATGCATTTTATAAAGCTAATTGAATCAAATTAAAGTCAAACACATCCAAACAAAGCTAATTGAATCAAATGAAAGTAAAACACATTCAAACAAAGTCTAATTGAATCAAATAAAATTCAAACACATTCAAACAGAGCTAATTGAATCAAATGAAAGTCAAACACATTCAAAAAGAGCTTTTTGAATCTAATGAAGGTCAAATGCAATCTACAAAGCTAATTAAATCAAATGAAAGTCAAACACATTCAAACAAAACTAAATGAATCAAATGAAAGTCAAAAGCATTTAAAAAAACCTAATTAAATCAAATGAAAGTCAAACACATTCAAACAAAGCTATTAGAATCTAATGAAAGTCAAATGCATTCTACAAAGCTTATTGAATCAAATGAAAGTAAAAAACATTCGAACAAAGCCAAATGAATCCAATGAAAGTCAAACACATTCAAACTAAACTATTTGAATCAAATGAAAGTTAAATGCATTCTACAAAGCTAATTGAATCAAATGAAAGTCAAAAACATTCCAACAAAGCCAATTGAATCAAATGAAAGTCAAACACATTCAAACAAACCTAATTGAATCAAATGAAAGTCAAACACATTCAAACAGACCTAATTGAATCAAATGAAAGTCAAACACATTCAAAAACAGCTTTTTGAATCAAATGAAGGTCAAATGCAATCTACAAAGCTAATTAAATCAAATGAAAGTCAAACACATTCAAACAAAACTAAATGAATCAAATTAAAGTCAAAAACATCTAAAAAACCTAATTAAATCAAATGAAAGTCAAACACATTCAAACAAAGCTATTGGAATCTAATGAATGTCAAATGCATTCTACAAAGCTTATTGAATTAAATGAAAGTAAAAAACATTCGAACAAAGCCAAATGAATCCAATGAAAGTCAAACACATTCAAACTATACTATTTGAATCAAATGAAAGTCAAATGCATTCTACAAAGGTAATTGAATCAAATGAAAGTCAAAAACATTCCAACAAAGCCAATTGAATCAAATGAAAGTCAAACACATTCAAACAAACCTAATTGAATCAAATGAAAGTCAAACACATTCAAACAGACCTAATTGAATCAAATGAAAGTCAAACACATTCAAAAAGAGCTTTTTGAATCAAATGACGTTCAAATGCAATCTACAAAGCTAATTGAATCAAATGAAAGTCAAACACATTGAAACAAAGCTAATTGTATCAAATGTAAGTCAAACACATTCAAACAGAGCATTTTGAATCAATTAAAAGTCAAATGCATTCAACAAAGCTAATTGAATCAAATGAAAGTAAAAAACATCTAAAAAAACCTAATTAAATCAAATGAAAGTCAAATACATTCAAACAAAGCTATTTAAATCAAATAAAAGTCAAATGCACTCTAACAAAGCTATTGAAAGTCAAATGCTTTCTACAAAGCCAATTGAATCAAATGAAAGTCAAACACATTCAAACAAACCTAATTAAATTAAATGAAAGTCGAACACATTCAAACAAAGCTAATTGAATCAAATGAAAGTCAAACACATTCAAACAAAGCTATTGGAATCTAATGAATGTCAAATGCATTCTACAAAGCTTATTGAATTAAATGAAAGTAAAAAACATTCGAACAAAGCCAAATGAATCCAATGAAAGTCAAACACATTCAAACTATACTATTTGAATCAAATGAAAGTCAAATGCATTCTACAAAGGTAATTGAATCAAATGAAAGTCAAAAACATTCCAACAAAGCCAATTGAATCAAATGAAAGTCAAACACATTCAAACAAACCTAATTGAATCAAATGAAAGTCAAACACATTCAAACAGACCTAATTGAATCAAATGAAAGTCAAACACATTCAAAAAGAGCTTTTTGAATCAAATGACGTTCAAATGCAATCTACAAAGCTAATTGAATCAAATGAAAGTCAAACACATTGAAACAAAGCTAATTGTATCAAATGTAAGTCAAACACATTCAAACAGAGCATTTTGAATCAATTAAAAGTCAAATGCATTCAACAAAGCTAATTGAATCAAATGAAAGTAAAAAACATCTAAAAAAACCTAATTAAATCAAATGAAAGTCAAATACATTCAAACAAAGCTATTTAAATCAAATAAAAGTCAAATGCACTCAAACAAAGCTATTGAAAGTCAAATGCTTTCTACAAAGCCAATTGAATCAAATGAATGTCAAACACATTCAAAGAAACCTAATTAAATTAAATGAAAGTCAAACACATTCGAACAAAGCTAATTGAATCAAATGAAAGTCAAACACATTCAAACAAAGCTGATTAGATCAAATGTAAGTCAAACACATTCAAACAGAGCTTTTTGAATCAAATTAAAGTCAAATGCATTCAACAAAGCTAATTGAATCAAACGAAAGTCAAAAACATCTAAAAAAATCTTATTAAATCAAATGAAAGGCAAACACATTCAGAAAAAGCTATTTGAATCAAATGAAAGTCAAACACATCCAAACAAAGCTGATTAGATCAAATGTAAGTCAAACACATTCAAACAGAGCTTTTTGAATCAAATTAAAGTCAAATGCATTCAACAAAGCTAATTGAATCAAACGAAAGTCAAAAACATCTCAAAAAATCTAATTAAATCAAATGAAAGTCAAACACATTCAGACAAAGCTATTTGAATCAAATGAAATTCAAATGCATTCTACAAATCTAATTGAATCAAATGAAAGTAAAAACATCTAAAAAATTCAAATTAAATCAATAAAAGGTTAAACACATTCAAACAAAACTATTTGAATCAAATGAAAGTCAAAGGCAATCTATAAAGCTAATTGAATCAAATGAAAGTCAAACACATTCAAACAAAGCTAATTGAATCAAATGAAAGTAAAACACATTCAAACAAAGCTAATTGAATCAAATGAAATTCAAAGATATTCAAATAGAGCTAATTGAATTAAATGAACGTCAAACACATCCAAACAAAGCTAATTGAATCAAATGTAAGTCAAACACATTAAAACAGAGCTTTTTGAATCAAATGAAAGTCAAATGCATTCAACAAAGCTAATTGAATCAAATGAAAGTAAAAAACATCTAAAAAAATCTAATTAAATAAAATGAAAGTCAAACACATTCAGACAAAGCTGTTTGAATCAAATGAAAGTCAAACACATTCAACAAAGCTATTTGAGTTGAATGAAAGACAAATGCAATTTACAAAGCTAATTGAATCAAATGAAAGTTAAACACATTCAAACAAACCTAACAGAATCAAATGTAAGTCAAATACATTCAAACAGAGTTTTTTTAATCAAATGAAAGTCAAATGCATTCAACAAAGCTCATTGAATCAAATGAAAGTCAAAAACATCTACAAAAATCTATATAATTCAAATGAAAGTCAAACACATTCAGACAAAGCTATTTGAATCAAATGAAAGTAAAATACATCTAAAAAAACCTAATTAAATCAAATGAAAGTCATACACATTCAAACAAAGCTATTTAAATCAAATAAAAGTCAAATGCATTCAAACAAAGCTATTGAAAGCCAATGCTTTCTACAAAGCCAATTGAATCAAATGAAAGTCAAACACATTCAAACAAACCTAATTAAATCAAATGAAAGTCAAACACATTCAAACAAAGCTAATTGAATCAAATGAAAGTCAAACACATTCAAACAAAGCTGATTAGATCAAATGTAAGTCAAACACATTCAAACAGAGCTTTTTGAATCAAATTAAAGTCAAATGCATTCAACAAAGCTAATTAAATCTAACGAAAGTCAAAAACATCTAAAAAATCTAATTCAATCAAATGAAAGTCAAACACATTCAGACAAAGCTATTTGAATCAAATGAAATTCAAATGCATTCTACAAATCTAATTGAATCAAATGAAAGTAAAAACATCTAAAAAAAATTCAAATTAAATCAATAAAAGATCAAACACATTCAAACAAAACTATTTGAATCAAATGAAAGTCAAAGGCAATCTATAAAGCTAATTAAATCAAATGAAAGTCAAACACATTCAAACAAAGCTAATTGAATCAAATGAAAGTCAAACACTTTCAAACAAAGCTGATTAGATCAAATGTAAGTCAAACACATTCAAACAGAGCTTTTTGAATCAAATTAAAGTCAAACGCATTCAACAAAGCTAATTGAATCAAACGAAAGTCAAAAACATCTAAAAAAATCTAATTAAATCAAATGAAAGTCAAACACATTCAGACAAAGCTATTTGAATCAAATGAAATTCAAATGCATTCTACAAATCTAATTGAATCAAATGAAAGTAAAAACATCTAAAAAAAATTCAAATTAAATCAATAAAAGGTCAAACACATTCAAACAAAACTATTTTAATCAAATGAAAGTCAAAGGCAATCTATAAAGCTAATTGAATCAAATGAAAGTCAAACACATTCAAAGAAAGCTAATTGAATCAAATGAAAGTCAAACACATTCAAACAAAGCTGATTAGATCAAATGTAAGTCAAACACATTCAAACAGAGCTTTTTGAATCAAATTAAAGTCAAATGCATTCAACAAAGCTAATTGAATCAAACGAAAATAAAAAACATCTAAAAAAATCTAATTAAATCAAATGAAAGTCAAACACATTCAGACAAAGCTATTTGAATCAAATGAAATTCAAATGCATTCTACAAATCTAATTGAATCAAATGAAAGTAAAAACATCTAAAAAATTCAAATTAAATCAATAAAAGGTTAAACACATTCAAACAAAACTATTTGAATCAAATGAAAGTCAAAGGCAATCTATAAAGCTAATTGAATCAAATGAAAGTCAAACACATTCAAACAAAGCTAATTGAATCAAATGAAAGTAAAACACATTCAAACAAAGCTAATTGAATCAAATGAAATTCAAAGATATTCAAATAGAGCTAATTGAATTAAATGAACGTCAAACACATCCAAACAAAGCTAATTGAATCAAATGTAAGTCAAACACATTAAAACAGAGCTTTTTGAATCAAATGAAAGTCAAATGCATTCAACAAAGCTAATTGAATCAAATGAAAGTAAAAAACATCTAAAAAAATCTAATTAAATAAAATGAAAGTCAAACACATTCAGACAAAGCTGTTTGAATCAAATGAAAGTCAAACACATTCAACAAAGCTATTTGAGTTGAATGAAAGACAAATGCAATTTACAAAGCTAATTGAATCAAATGAAAGTTAAACACATTCAAACAAACCTAACAGAATCAAATGTAAGTCAAATACATTCAAACAGAGTTTTTTGAATCAAATGAAAGTCAAATGCATTCAACAAAGCTCATTGAATCAAATTAAAGTCAAAAACATCTACAAAAATCTATATAATTCAAATGAAAGTCAAACACATTCAGACAAAGCTATTTGAATCAAATGAAAGTAAAATACATCTAAAAAAACCTAATTAAATCAAATGAAAGTCAAACACATTCAAACAAAGCTATTTAAATCAAATAAAAGTCAAATGCATTCAAACAAAGCTATTGAAAGCCAATGCTTTCTACAAAGCCAATTGAATCAAATGAAAGTCAAACACATTCAAACAAACCTAATTAAATCAAATGAAAGTCAAACACATTCAAACAAAGCTAATTGAATCAAATGAAAGTCAAACACATTCAAACAAAGCTGATTAGATCAAATGTAAGTCAAACACATTCAAACAGAGCTTTTTGAATCAAATTAAAGTCAAATGCATTCAACAAAGCTAATTAAATCTAACGAAAGTCAAAAACATCTAAAAAATCTAATTCAATCAAATGAAAGTCAAACACATTCAGACAAAGCTATTTGAATCAAATGAAATTCAAATGCATTCTACAAATCTAATTGAATCAAATGAAAGTAAAAACATCTAAAAAAAATTCAAATTAAATCAATAAAAGATCAAACACATTCAAACAAAACTATTTGAATCAAATGAAAGTCAAAGGCAATCTATAAAGCTAATTAAATCAAATGAAAGTTAAACACATTCAAACAAACCTAACAGAATCAAATGTAAGTCAAACACATTCAACAAAGCTAATTGAATCAAATTAAAGTCAAACACATCCAAACAAAGCTAATTGAATCAAATGAAAGTAAAACACATTCAAACAAAGTCTAATTGAATCAAATAAAATTCAAACACATTCAAACAGAGCTAATTGAATCAAATGAAAGTCAAACACATTCAAAAAGAGCTTTTTGAATCTAATGAAGGTCAAATGCAATCTACAAAGCTAATTAAATCAAATGAAAGTCAAACACATTCAAACAAAACTAAATGAATCAAATGAAAGTCAAAAACATTTAAAAAAACCTAATTAAATCAAATGAAAGTCAAACACATTCAAACAAAGCTATTAGAATCTAATGAAAGTCAAATGCATTCTACAAAGCTTATTGAATCAAATGAAAGGAAAAATCATTCGAACAAAGCCAAATGAATCCAATGAAAGTCAAACACATTCAAACTAAACTATTTGAATGAAATGAAAGTTAAATGCATTCTACAAAGCTAATTGAATCAAATGAAAGTCGAAAACATTCCAACAAAGCCAATTGAATCAAATGAAAGTCAAACACATTCAAACAAACCTAATTGAATCAAATGAAAGTCAAACACATTCAAACAGACCTAATTGAATCAAATGAAAGTCAAACACATTCAAAAACAACTTTTTGAATCAAATGAAGGTCAAATGCAATCTACAAAGCTAATTAAATCAAATGAAAGTCAAACACATTCAAACAAAACTAAATGAATCAAATTAAAGTCAAAAACATCTAAAAAACCTAATTAAATCAAATGAAAGTCAAACACATTCAAACAAAGCTATTGGAATCTAATGAATGTCAAATGCATTCTACAAAGCTTATTGAATTAAATGAAAGTAAAAAACATTCGAACAAAGCCAAATGAATCCAATGAAAGTCAAACACATTCAAACTATACTATTTGAATCAAATGAAAGTCAAATGCATTCTACAAAGGTAATTGAATCAAATGAAAGTCAAAAACATTCCAACAAAGCCAATTGAATCAAATGAAAGTCAAACACATTCAAACAAACCTAATTGAATCAAATGAAAGTCAAACACATTCAAACAGACCTAATTGAATCAGATGAAAGTCAAACACATTCAAAAAGAGCTTTTTGAATCAAATGACGTTCAAATGCAATCTACAAAGCTAATTGAATCAAATGAAAGTCAAACACATTGAAACAAAGCTAATTGTATCAAATGTAAGTCAAACACATTCAAACAGAGCATTTTGAATCAATTGAAAGTCAAATGCATTCAACAAAGCTAATTGAATCAAATGAAAGTAAAAAAACATCTAAAAAAACCTAATTAAATCAAATGAAAGTCAAATACATTCAAACAAAGCTATTTAAATCAAATAAAAGTCAAATGCACTCAAACAAAGCTATTGAAAGTCAAATGCTTTCTACAAAGCCAATTGAATCAAATGAAAGTCAAACACATTCAAAGAAACCTAATTAAATTAAATGAAAGTCAAACACATTCGAACAAAGCTAATTGAATCAAATGAAAGTCAAACACATTCAAACAAAGCTGATTAGATCAAATGTAAGTCAAACACATTCAAACAGAGCTTTTTGAATCAAATTAAAGTCAAATGCATTCAACAAAGCTAATTAAATCAAACGAAAGTCAAAAACATCTAAAAAAATTTTATTAAATCAAATGAAAGGCAAACACATTCAGACAAAGCTATTTGAATCAAATGAAATTCAAATGCATTCTACAAATCTAATAGAATCAAATGAAAGTAAAAACATCTAAAAAAATTCAAATTAAATCAATAAAAGGTCAAACACATTCAAACAAAACTATTTGAATAAAATGAAAGTCAAAGGTAATCTATAAAGCTAATTGAATCAAATGAAAGTCAAACACATTCAAAGAAAGCTAATTGAATCAAATGAAAGTCAAAGATATTCAAACAGAGCTAACTGAATCAAATGAAAGTAAAACACATTCAAACAAACCTAATTGAATCAAATGAAAGTCAAAGATATTCAAACAGAGCTAATTGAATCAAATGAAAGTCAAACACATCCAAACAAAGCTAATTGAATCAAATGTAAGTCAAACACATTCAAACAAAGCTTTTTGAATCAAATGAAAGTCAAATGCATTCAACAAAGCTAATTGAATCAAATGAAAGTAAAAAACATCTAAAAAAATCTAATTAAATCAAATGAAAGTCAAACACATTCAGACAAAGCTGTTTAAATCAAATGAAAGTCAAACACATTCAACAAAGCTATTTGAGTTAAATGAAACTCAAATGCAATCTACAAAGCTAATTGAATCAAATGAAAGTTAAACACATTCAAACAAACCTAACAGAATCAAATGTAAGTCAAATACATTCAAACAGAGCTTTTTGAATCAAATGAAAGTCAAATGCATTCAACAAAGCTCATTGAATCAAATGAAAGTCAAAAACATCTAAAAAAATCTGAATAAATCAAATAAAATTCAAACACATTAAGACAAAGCTATTTGAATCAAATGAAAGTAAAATACATCTAAAAAAAACCTAATTAAATCAAATGAAAGTCAAACACATTCAAACAAAGCTATTTAAATCAAATAAAAGTCAAATGCATTCAAACAAAGCTATTGAAAGTCAAATGCTTTCTACAAAGCCAATTGAATCAAATGAAAGTCAAACACATTCAAACAAACCTAATTAAATCAAATGAAAGTCAAACACATTCAAACAAAGCTAATTGAATCAAATGAAAGTCAAACACATTCAAACAAAGCTGATTAGATCAAATGTAAGTCAAACACATTCAAACAGAGCTTTTTGAATCAAATTAAAGTCAAATGCATTCAACAAAGCTAATTGAATCAAACGAAAGTCAAAAACATCTAAAAAAATCTAATTAAATCAAATGAAAGTCAAACACATTCAGACAAAGCTATTTGAATCAAATGAAATTCAAATGCATTCTACAAATCTAATTGAATCAAATAAAAGTAAAAACATCTAAAAAAATTAAAATTAAATCAATAAAAGGTCAAACACATTCAAACAAAACTATTTGAACGTGAAAGTGAAATGCATTCTATAAAGCTAATTGAATCAAATTAAAGTCAAACACATCCAAACAAAGCTAATTGAATCAAATGAAAGTAAAACACATTCAAACAAAGTCTAATTGAATCAAATAAAATTCAAACACATTCAAACAGAGCTAATTGAATCAAATGAAAGTCAAACACATTCAAAAAGAGCTTTTTGAATCTAATGAAGGTCAAATGCAATCCACAAAGCTTATTAAATCAAATGAATGTCAAACACATTCAAACAAAACTAAATGAATCAAATGAAAGTAAAAAAACATTTAAAAAAACCTAATTAAATCAAATGAAAGTCAAACACATTCAAACAAAGCTATTGGAATCTAATGAAAGTCAAATGCATTCTACAAAGCTTATTGAATCAAATGAAAGTAAAAAACATTCGAACAAAGCCAAATGAATCCAATGAAAGTCAAACACATTCAAACTAAATTATTTGAATTAAATGAAAGTCAAATGCATTCTACAAAGCTAATTGAATCAAATGAAAGTCAAACACATTCAACAAAGCTATTTGAGTTAAATGAAAGTCAAATGCAATCTACAAAGGTAATTGAATCAAATGAAAGTCAAACACATTCAACAAAGCTATTTGAGTTAAATGAAAGTCAAATGCAATATACAAAGCTAATTGAATCAAATGAAAGTTAAACACATTCAAACAAACCTAACAGAATCAAATGTAAGTCAAATACATTCAAACCGAGCTATTTGAATCAAATGAAAGTCAAATGCATTCAACAAAGCTCATTGAATCAAATGAAAGTCAAAAACATCTAAAAAAATCTAAATAAATCAAATGAAAGTCAAACACATTAAGACAAAGCTATTTGAATCAAATGAAAGTAAAAAACATCTAAAAAAACCTAATTAAATCAAATGAAAGTCAAACACATTCAAACAAAGCTATTTAAATCAAATAAAAGTCAAATGCTTTCAAACAAAGCTATTGAAAGTCAAATGTTTCTACAAAGCCAATTGAATCAAATGAAAGTCAAACACATTCAAACAAACCTAATTAAATCAAATGAAAGTCAAACACATTCAAACAAAGCTAATTAAATCAAATGAAAGTCAAATGCATTCTACAAAGCTTATTGAATCAAATGAAAGTAAAAATCATTCGAACAAAGCCAAATGAATCCAATGAAAGTCAAACACATTCAAACTAAACTATTTGAATCAAATGAAAGTCAAATGCATTCTACAAAGCTAATTGAATCAAATGAAAGTAAAAAACATTCCATCAAAGCCAATTGAAACAAATGAAAGTCAAACACATTCAAACAAACCTAATTGAATCAAATGAAAGTCAAACACATTCAAACAGACCTAATTGAATCAAATGAAAGTCAAACACATTCAAAAAGAGCTTTTTAAATCAAATGACGGTCAAATGCAATCTACAAAGCTAATCGAATCAAATGAAAGTCAAACACATTGAAACAAAGCTAATTGGAACAAATGTAAGTAAAACACATTCAAACAGAGCATTTTGAGTCAATTGAAAGTCAAATGCATTCAACAAAGCTAATTGAATCAAATGAAAGTAAAAAACATCTAAAAAAACCTAATTAAATCAAATGAAAGTTAAACACATTAAAACAAAGCTATTTAAATCAAATAAAAGTCAAATGCATTCAAACAAAGCTATTGAAAGTCAAATGCTTTCTACAAAGCCAATTGAGTCAAATGAAAGTCAAACACATTCAAACAAACCTAATTAAATCAAATGAAAGTCAAACACATTCAAACAAAGCTAATTGAATCAAATGAAAGTCAAACACATTCAAACAAAGCTGATTAGATCAAATATAAGTCAAACACATTCAAACAGAGCTTTTTGAATCAAATTAAAGTCAAATGCATTCAACAAAGCTAATTGAATCAAACGAAATTCAAAAACATCTAAAAAAATCTAATTAAATCAAATGAAAGTTAAACACATTCAGACAAAGCTATTTGAATCAAATGAAATTCAAATGCATTCTACAAATCTAATTGAATCAAATGAAAGTAAAAACATCTAAAAAAATTCAAATTAAATCAATAAAAGGTCAAACACATTCAAACAAAACTATTTGAATCAAATGAAAGTCAAAGGCAATCAATAAAGCTAATTGAATCAAATGAAAGTCAAACACATTCAAAGAAAGCTAATTGAATCAAATGAAAGTCAAACACATTCAAACAAAGCTAATTGAATCAAATGAAAGTAAAACACATTCAAACAAACCTAATTGAATCAAATGAAAGTCAAAGATATTCAAACAGAGCTAATTGAATCAAATGAAAGTCAAACACATCCAAACAAAGCTAATTGAATCAAATGTAAGTCAAACACATTCAAACAGATCTTTTTGAATCAAATGAAAGTCAAATGCATTCAACAAAGCTAATTGAATCAAATGAAAGTAAAAGACATCTAAAACAATCTAATTAAATCAAATGAAAGTCAAACACATTCAGACAAAGCTGTTTGAATCAAATGAAAGTCAAACACATTCAACAAAGCTATTTGAGTTAAATGAAAGTCAAATGCAATATACAAAGCTAATTGAATCAAATGAAAGTTAAACACATTCAAACAAACCTAACAGAATCAAATGTAAGTCAAATACATTCAAATAGAGCTTTTTGAATCAAATGAAAGTCAAATGCATTCAACAAAGCTCATTGAATCAAATGAATGTCAAAAACATCTAAAAAAATCTAATTAAATCAAATGAAAGTCAAACACATTCAGACAAAGCTATTTGAATCAAATGAAAGTAAAAAACATCTAAAAAAACCTAATTAAATCAAATGAAAGTCAAACACATTCAAACAAAGCTATTTAAATCAAATAAAAGTCAAATGCATTCAAACAAAGCTATTGAAAGTCAAATGCTTTCTACAAAGCCAATTGAATCAAATGAAAGTCAAACATATTCAAACAAACCTAATTAAATCAAATGAAAGTCAAACACATTCAAACAAAGCTAATTGAATCAAATGAAAGTCAAATGCATTCTACAAAGCTTATTGAATCAAATGAAAGT
Source organism: Chenopodium quinoa (assembly GCF_001683475.1). Taxonomy (NCBI): domain Eukaryota; kingdom Viridiplantae; phylum Streptophyta; class Magnoliopsida; order Caryophyllales; family Amaranthaceae; genus Chenopodium; species Chenopodium quinoa. Next base: position 38,977 of record NW_018744471.1, read on the forward strand.
AAAAAACATTCGAACAAAGCCAAATGAATCCAATGAAAGTCAAACACATTCAAACTAAACTATTTGAATCAAATGAAAGTCAAATGCATTCTACAAAGCTAATTGAATCAAATGAAAGTAAAAAACATTCCAACAAAGCCAAATGAATCAAATGAAAGTCAAACACATTCAAACAAACCTAATTGAATCAAATGAAAGTCAAACACATTCAAACAGACCTAATTGAATCAAATGAAAGTCAAACACATTCAAAAAGAGCTTTTTGAATCAAATGACAGTCAAATGCAATCTACAAAGCTAATTGAATCAAATGAAAGTCAAACACATTGAAACAAAGCTAATTGGAACAAATGTAAGTCAAACACATTCAAACAGAGCATTTTGAGTCAATTGAAAGTCAAATGCATTCAACAAAGCTAATTGAATCAAATTGACCAAAGTGGTCAAGGTTCGAATATTCCAGTCCAAGAGTTGAACGTTAGGGAATTAATTTTGTCCAAGTCTTTCTTCGATGCTACTCTTATGGATTTTTGCATGCACGGTCCATATAATTCCTCAAATGGTTGCACCATATTGAGCGTGACTAATTACCTCAATAATGGGGGAATGTAGGCTGATTTAATGCATACTTTAAGGAGAGTTTCAAGCTGGTTTAATTTCGTAATAAAGGAGCTTGAATGAAGGCTTAATTGGGAGGTTACAAAGGCGCATTTCAAGGCTACTTTGAAGGAAGAATTTGAACAGCAGTTCGGAGTCAATTTGCTGAACGTTCTTCCCTTATTTTTAGCTATGTTTCCCTTGTGATAAGCTTTCTTAATTAGAGTAATAATTAGTTGTAATGGGGATTAGGTTGGACGGTTATGAGCCACTTAATCTACCCTTATTTTCAGCTTTGTTATTTCTGATTTGTTGTTTGCTTTAGCTAAGTGTAGTGGCAATTAAATGATGTACTAAAAGCTATAAATAGCATGCTAATGATCAATGAAAGGTACTTAGAAAATTTGCAAAAAACACACGAGTGTATGATCTAAATTTGACTTGTGCTAGTCAGGTTTATCTTCCAAATTTGAGAGTTACCTCAATTTGAAGAGTTTGTGTTTTAGTGAGAGTTCCTAAGACTTAAACTGGTAGTTGTCGAATAGGTGAGAGTTCCCTAATCACTACTACGCCCAAACAAGTGAGTGAGTGTTCCTCATTGTTATATCCTCAAGGTTAAGGGTGAGAGTTCCCCTAATCCTTCTTAGTTACTCCACATTGATACTTCATAATTAAATTAAGCACAACACGCATTCCAGACCGTTTGTAAACAAGTTTCTCACCTTGCTTACACATCATTTGGCGCGTCAGGTAGGGGGAGAGTTTTCTTAAATTCTTCCAAAGGGGTCGAATACCTACATACCATGGGAGAAAATCAAGACTTGAGGACAACTTTGGAAGCTCTTAATCGATCCATTGCTAGTCAAGAGAGGTTGGCCGAGACCAACGCCAATCTACAAGGGAACCTTGCTGCCTTAATGGCAAGGCTCATGAGCGAGCATGATAGGAGAGATCAAGGCAAAGACCCTCCACCTAGGAGGGAAGATAGGAGTCTCAAAGTGGACGTCCCTGCCTTTGATGGGACACTTGATCCAGAAAAGTACTTGGAATGGGAGAAATCCTTGGAGAGGTATTTCGATTACAAGGACATTCAAGAGGAGTTCCAAAAATACAAGATAGCCAAGGTGAAGTTGAAAGGCTATGGAGATAACTGGCTACAAGGAGAGCAAAGGGGGCGTACTCTTAGGGGTAAGGCGCCCATTTCTACTTGGAGCAAGTTGAAGAAAAGGATGAGGGATCGTTTTATTCCTCACAATTTCAAGCAAAGTCAATATGTGAAGTGGAGCACTTTGCAACAAAATGGAGAATCGGCTGAGGACTACATCAAAGAGTTTGACAGACTTTCTATCGTGTGTGAAATCACGGAGAATGAAGAACTCAAGATGGGATATTTCGTGGCTGGGTTGGATCAAGAGTTGCAAGACAAACTTGAAGGTTACACCAATTTAACCTTTGCTGAAGCTTGCAAATTTGTGATCAAGTTTGATTCAAAAAGGAAGAAGAAGAAGCCGATTGTCACCCCTCAAGCGGCACGAAGACCAACCTTCCCTGTCAAGGATAGTTCTTCTTTTGTCAAAGCCAACGATCCACCTAAGAAGGACAAGAAAGATTTCAAAATGAGTGACATTGTTTGTTACAAGTGCGGAGGAAGGGGTCATTTTAAGAAGGATTGTCCAAATTCCAGAGCTTTGACCATACAAGAGGTAAAGCTTATTGCTAACCAAACTATCAATTGGGAGGATTTCGAGGTTGAAGAAGTGGAGGACTTGAATTCTACTGAAGGGGACGGGGAGGAAGAGCAATGTTTCCCCGAAGAAAGACCAAAACAAATCTGGTTGTGAGAAGGGCGTTGCAAGCTCGCGTTGACGAACCCTTAGCACCGCAAAGGCAACATATTTTCATTACCAAGTGCAAGATTAAAGGCGAGGTATGTGATTTAATTGTTGATGGTGGTAGTGAGGCAAACACAGTTTCCAAAACCTTGATAGCTAGACTTGGCCTTACAACGACAAATCACCCACATCCTTATAAGTTGAGTTGGTTGGACTCTAATGCTAGCACGGGGGTTAGGAAACAATGCATGGTTAGTTTTTCTATTGGGTCTTATTGATGTAAAAACTAATAGATGAAATTAGTTTAAACAAGTTAATGAATCAAGCTTAAGCAAAGGATTGAGAGAAGGTTGGTGTTTAGGTACGTTTTTGTAGGATTTTAGGTGGGTTTTGGGGTTGGAAAAAATGTAGGTTTGTAAGGATTACTCACTTAACAAACAAGGATATGAAGGCAAGGATTTCTCACTCAACCTACTAAGTTCAAATTGTATGGAAGGATTACTCACTTGACCACTCAATCTCTTCAAGTCTAACTTGGTACAAAAACCGGTTATTTCACAAACAAATAATCAGTTTTTAAGTTCAAGCAAAAGCTCTTTTTCATTGATCAAAATCTGCTTACAAACTATAATTACATGCCTTTTATAAGCAACTAAAAGAACTAACAATCATTGCTTTACATAAAGAAGCAAACTGATTTATTAAAGCTTTAAACAACGAAAATAAAACTAAGCCTAAGATTACGTCTAAGTGCAGCAGCCTCTTGGTCTTCATATGCCCCTTAACTTCCTTATTAAACGCATGTAAATGAGCTAAGCAAACAGCCACAAATTCAGCAAGAAAACCGTTGGAGGTGCATTTGTAACCCCCCCTTGATTCACGCCTCCTTCATTATTCATGCATTGAAGTTTCTCCTTGAGTTCCTCTCCATTCCCACGGCTCTCCAACTGAAATGGCTGTTCAAAATGCTTCAATTAACGTGCTTAATGAGCAATTAAGCAAGTAAATCCATGATTAAAACCAAACGGACCATGGGCAGCAAAAGAATCCAAGGTTTGGTCTTCAAATGATTTCGCAAGTATTACTTCTTTGGGCGAACCGTAACTTGGACTTGTGCTTGGACTTGGATGAAATTTGTGACTAGGACTAATAGGACTTTCGTGATTTGCATCACTTATCATGATACTCAACTGTGTGATGTTGTGTCTATGGATGCTTGTAACATTTTGCTTGGTAGACCTTGGCAACCTGATCGAAAATCTCAACATGATGGGTACAATAACACTTACACTATAACTCACCAAGGAAAACAAAAAAAATTGCACCCCTTACCACCCCCGCGGTTTTCACAAAATCCTAAACAATCAAAGGAGGTGTCATTGCTTACCCTTAAGGAATTTGAAAGGGAAATTGATGGTGAGGAGTGTTTCGGGGTTTTCTGATGTCCTGCTGGAGAGTTACAATTCCGAGACTGGAACCGGACGCCTGTACCTGCAAAATAACGGAGACTCCTGAGAGCTCCGCCTCCAACGGTCAAGTTAGTACCTGATTAAGGAGTAATTAATACGGAAATTAAAGTAATAAGATCTCTCTAGGTGAGAGTGCTTAGTGTTGGTAATCTGCGTCGTTAGCGAGATTAGCCGGTTGTTGGTGTTCCGTAATAACTCTGTTCTTCTCTGCTTGATTTCTTGATTTTTCGATTACCTCACTAATGAGGATTAATTAAGTATTTATAGCCTTGAGAAGCGTGCAACTCTCTAGGTTTAAGGTAAACCTAGGGCTGACCGGGCCTCTAGACTGGATTGGGCCTTGATGGCCGGTTAGCCCATTTGGCATGGGTGGACACGTGGCGTGTCTAAATTGGTCCGTAGAGGACGTATCTGTGATTGACACGTGGCAGGCTCCTGTTGGCCTTCGTGAAGGACACGTGGCGGAACCTGGTTAGTCCACTTGTCAGACGGTGATTGGTGGATAAAAATCCCCTAATCATTTGCCCCTCACAGGTGGCACGTGACTGGTCACGTGTCGCCTGTGACAGGTGTCGCACGGTGACAGGCGACGGCCTGTTACAGGTGTCACCTTGCAAACGGCCGAGAGATTTTCCCGCCCAAATTTTGAATTTGGAAGCGACCTTTCGCCTTCTCACCTTGCTTATATAAGAAAGTGCTGACTTCGGTCATTTTCACATTTGAGAACTTTGCGAGAACATTCGGACCCCTGAACTTGCTCTGACATTTCGGACCTTTTCTGCCTACCGCCTTTTCTGACAAGCCGACTGCACCGGACTTCCAGGACTTCATCAACCGTCACTCGTTCAGGTAACTCAGTTCTCTTACTCTTAATTATCTTTTTATTTTTTGAAATGGCACCAAGGAAGCACACGACACGACCTAAGTTAGTGATCAGCCGGTCACCGGGGACGGCTGAATCTAGGACTAGGAGTGCCGCCTGCCCTTTTCTGGACCCATCTTTGCCCTTTATACAAAGTCCGACTGTATCTGTGTCTATGCAGAACGTGATGGCCAGAACGAAACAGACTGCTATGATATCAAACTCAAACGGCTCCTCCCAAAGGGTGCTGCTTAGTGAAACATCTGACCAGGCGCCAGATGTAGAATTGAAACGAGGCGACTGCCAAGCCGACAGTTCTAAGAGTGGGGCCAAGGTGGTCCCTTCCCCTCTTACCGTTGACATGTCTAATTTTCCTCCTGCTCCTTCTAAGGGAGAGGAGGCGGGCCCCTCTGGGAGAGGGGAGGAGTCGTCCTCTTCGGACTCGTCAGAGGACGAGTCCGAGTCCAGCTCTTCTGGCCACAGTTCTCCAGGCTCAGAAGAAAGACATAGCCGCCTACAAGAGGCGAGACTTTCTCATGCAGTTGAGAAGGGGGACAATTGGGCGGAGCCGTCCGCCTCTTACAGAGAGGAAAACGCCCCCTACTACTGCAGGGTACCCTGGGGCCGGATCGCAACCATGCAAGACAACGTGGCGAGCTTTATTGCTAACCACAGAATGGGCCCGGAATTTTTACTGTTCGTGCCGGATCCAGAAGACACTGTCGTCTGGGCGGCTGGTACCAGCTATGGTGACGGCTGCTTTGGCTGCTATGTGGCGGCCATCAAAGCTGGACTGCGCTTCCCATTACATCCGGCTGTTCAGCGGATTTTAGATGGGTATGATCTGGGGTTATGGCAGTTAGCCCCCAACTCTTGGGTAAACGTACTCGGCTATGTGGCCGGGTGCGAAATGTACGGGGTGGAGCCAAGCTTTGAGGCTTTCGCCCACATGAACTATCTCAGCCGGACCCCTAAGTCGGGAGGTACCGGCTGGTATCAATTAACAAGCCATAGGGGTTACCTCATGACGAGAGGTAAGGCGAACAAATGGAAGGATTGGCGGAACACCTTCCTTATCATCGAGGGTTCAGACACGGAGCTGAACAAACGCTTTAACAAGTGGAATAGGGATCCGCCTCTTCTCGCAGGCGGCTGCAGCATGCCGCCTGTTCCCCCAAAGGCTAAAAAAGAGATCCTAGACAAAGGACTCTTCAAAGTAGAGACTAGGGTGAACTCTACTTCAGGGGTACGAGAGCAAGTACCCCTAAACTGTGTCCCGAGCTTCAAGTGGCTCTATGACGAGTACTTTTTGGCCGCCTGTGGCCTCAGCAGTCGGTGCTCTAGAGGTAGCCGGCCTGACAAATACTCTGTTTTTTCACGCCTTGTTTACTTGGGATTTTTACTAACTTTGCTGTTTATTTCTTGCAGCTGACGCCATGAGTAAAATAACAGCGTCCAAGACTGCAGCGGCCATGTTGCGGGCCTCGCTCATGAAACAGTCGTATGCCGACTCCCCCAACAAGGAGGCACCCTTGGTAAGCTTCGAAAACTCTTCCTCTTTTAGTTGTCTTATGCATATACTAACTCTTTTTGTTTTCAGTCTGGCACTCCAAGGGCTTCTTCCTCGCAACAGCCGGACCCCAAGGCCCGGAGGACGACTGTTGCAAGCTCTCCTGGGTCTTCCAGGAAAACAGTGGCGGCTGAGAAGCAGCCGGCCACTTCTTCTAAAACCCCGGCGGGGCCGCCTAGAAGTATGGACAATCACTTGTAAAAACTCACTTGCTTCCTTCTTGACTAGGTCTAACTTGTTTTTTCCTTTCGCTTAATGCAGCCGGCCCTCAGGGGCTTGACTTGGTTGAGGTAGCCAAGTCCATGGTTAAAGTAGTTCCTCCATCTGACAGGGAGGCGGTCAGGGGTGCCGGCACCCTTGACCTTGATGGGATTTCAGGGGTCCTTGCTGAGGTATACTTAGCATATTTTTGAGCTTTTGAGTTCCAGGACGCCTGTTATCTTTTTTGTTTGGAAACTGACGCCTGTTTTTCTTTGTACTTAGGCCCTGCTCCGAGTCAACAGCCTTCGCAAGCCGATTGATCGGAAAAACAAAGAGGTAAAGGCCTCAAAGGCTATGGCCGCCTCCAGCTGTGATAAGGCAATGTTTCAAATTGCCCAAAATGAAGTACTGACCATTGATCTTCTTTATTATCAGGCGCAGGCTACCGCCGCTGTTCGGGCTCAGTTAGAGGCGGCCCAAAAGAAGGTTGACGAGCTGGAGGCGACCGTCACCAACCTTAAGGCCGAGCTGAAACCTCTTCGCCAAAAAATGCACTCTTACGAAGCCATGGAGAAATCTTTGGCCAACGTAAAAGAACGCCTGGTGAACCAAGAGAAGAGTCTTACCCAAGAGCTCTCGGAAAAGGCCGAGCAAGAGAAGAAAGAGCTCGTTCGGGAGATGGTGGAAGATTCCGCTCAAATCCAGCGCATGACCTGGGAACGACTGTTCCCCAGTGCCGACTTTGCCTCATGGGAAAGAACGTACCGCCAGTGTTCGGAAACATATAATCAACAGATCCTGGCGGCTGCTGAAGAAGAGGCGTTGGGAGATGCGTTGGAGGAGGAAGAGCCGGTTGTGGCGCTTGTGCCACTTGGGGGTAAGGCATCAAAAGAGGGTGCAGCTAAAGCCGAGTCCAGCAAGAAGAGTGCTGACCAGGCGGCAGCTGCTGATACTGAACTGCCCCCTTCTTAAGCTTTAAGTATTTTTTTTTCCACGGCCTGCGTGCCGTTTCCTTTGTAATTACCCGGCCAGGGGGCCGGGGTTTTGAATATTCTGCTGGTCTTTAATGACCGGCTCATTTTTAATCAAATTTTTGTTTTGGTTCAAATTTGTCTAAGTATTCCATATCTAATATCCCTTTGTTCACTAGATCGACTGTTGTGTATGGACGAACGTTAAGACAGGTACAAATAGTAAGTACGCCGCCTATGCCCCTGGACGACTGGTTGTCTGTTTCCAGGATAGACGATCAGTCGGCCATTTATTCAATCGGTATTCAAACTATTTATTCAATTGGTCTGACCAAGTAAATAGTATTACCTAGTCGCCAAGGAATTAAGTAGGATAACAAGCGGCGGTGCCGGTTGTTTCCCTTTATTGCCAATGTTGGCTTTTAACTCGTAATTTGTTAACCTAGCAAGAGTAGTGGTTGAGAGTCCGTTTGTTAAAAACAAGCGGACGACTCATACCTTTTAGGCTCCATACTAAGTTTGAGTGACTATTAAGTTAACATAGGAGTTACTTAGTTTCGTCACACTCTAGATTGAATAGTAGAGGTACCAGGCAGCGGAGGCCGGCTGATCCTCTTGATTTGCAAATGTTTGTTGGCTATTAACTCAAGAAGTACCCCCTGCATTTATCCCAAGTAATACAGGCGGTCATCTGACTCAGATGTCAACTGCTACCACTGGTTTGGTTAGTGATAGAGTTATCCTTGTCTCAAAAACGGCTACGTGGTTGTCCTTGGGGACAGTCGTATAGGTGCCGTGTAATTAGTTTATAGAACAATGTTCCACCCAAAAGGGAGCTGCTCTCTGCGACGAATTTCATCCGGAGGGATGCCGTCGGACGCCTGCTATGATGTTGGGACAGGTCGAATTAGTTTTGTAGATTTGATCAGTTGGCTTGGCGCCTGGTCTGATCATTCGGCCGGTGGCCTTGGTAAGTTCTTGGTGAACGTAGGTGCTAAGTGAAAGAAGGGTAGCCGCCTGTTAGGCACAGGGTCGGCCAGGCCCTAATCTTTTTAGCTAAGTGTTTGAGTAAAATACTCAATGGAGAGTAGCCGACTGTAAAGGAACAGACGGCATGCCCCTCAGAAGATAGAGTGAAAAACTCAATGGAGAGTAGCCGACTGTAAAGGTACAGACGGCATGCCCCTCGTAATACAATTAAATGGTAAGTGCAAACTTTATTAAGTAGCTCTTTACTTTACATCTCTCAAAAGAAATATTTTTTAAGGTTATCTACATTCCAGGTTCGAGGCAACGGTTGTCCGTCTGGTGTTTCCAGACGGTAGGTACCGTCCCTGACTTCCTCATAGATTCGGTAGGGTCCTTCCCAGTTGGGAGTTAGTTTGCCAGACTCATTAGCCCTACCTACTGCTTCCATTTTTCTAAGTACAAAGTCCCCTACTTTGAGTGGACGCCTGTGTACTTTTTTGTTGTATGATCTAGTCATTCTCAGGCGATAGATCTCATGGCGCAAAACAACATTGCCCCTCTTTTCAGGAAGTGAGTCTAATGCCAGGCGCATGGCTTCCCAGTTTGCCTCTTCGTCATATAGCATTACTCGAAGAGTCGGCTCGTAGTGTTCTATTGGAAGAACAGCTTCCGCACCATAAGTTAGGAGGAATGGAGTTTCTCCAGTCGCCCCTTTTTCAGTCGTCCTAATGGCCCAGAGAACATGTGGTAGTTCATCCGCCCATAGGCCGCCTGCTCGTTCAATCTTTTTCTTGAGACCGTCTGAGATGATTTTATTAAAGGCTTCTACCTGGCCGTTTGCTTGTGGACGACCGACAGATGCAAAGTAGTGTGCAATTCCTTGGTCTCCCAACCAGCTTTTGAGAACAGGCGTCTCAAATTGGGGACCATTATCAAAAACCATAGACATGGGAACCCCGAACCGAGTGATGACGTTTTTCCAAATGAATGAAATTACGTCTTTCGTCTTGATTCCCTTTACAGCCTCCGCCTCTACCCATTTAGTGAAGTAGTCAACGACAACAAGTATATACCTTCTGCCGCCTGTAGCAGGCGTATATGGACCCAGAATGTCCATGCCCCACTTAGCAAACGGTAGTGGGCTGTGAATGGTAGTGAGGTCAGTAGCCGGACGGTGAATTAATTTGCCAAACCTTTGGCACTTGTCACATTTTTTCACCATCTCCATTGCATCTGCTTCCAAAGTTGGCCAAAAGTAGCCCTGCCGCCTTGCCCTTTGAGCAAGCATCCTACCACCTAAATGGGAAGCACAGAAACCAGAGTGAAGATCATCTAGTATCTCTCGTCCCTTTTCAGGAGTAACACACTTTAAGAAGGGTTGAAGGTACCCCCTCTTGTGAAGTTCTCCCTGTATCATTTCAAAACAGGAGACTCGTTTTTTCAGTGCTGCCGCCTGTTGAGGATCATCCGGCAGTGTACCGTTTGTCAGATATGCCCTGATTGAATCCATCCAGGTTGAGCTTCTGTCTAGGATTCCAATAGGGTTTTCCTCGATGCTTCTCTTCTCCATTACTTCCCAAAAAACAGTTCGAGGAGTATCGGAGGAGGCGGATGATGCTAATTTCGAAAGTGCATCTGCTTGGTTGTTTTCTGATCTCGGCACTTGGATCAGATGGAAATCCTCAAGGGAGCCGACTGCTTGTCGGACCGCCTGTAAATACTTGATCATGGCCGGATGAGTTGCTTCGTATTTGCCATTGTACTGACTCACTATCAATTGTGAATCAGAACAGGCGTCTATTTTTCTTGGCCCTGCCGCCTTGCACATGCGGATCCCGGCTAGTAAAGCTTCATATTCTGCCTCATTGTTTGAAGCCTGAAAACTGAAGCGTAGAGCATACTCGAACCTGTCGCCCTCTGGAGATTGACATACGACGCCTGCTCCACAACCGTTTGACGTAGAGCTTCCGTCCACATATACCTTCCAGACTTGGTCTGGAACTTGAGAGTCAGGAGGACGAGTCATCTCTACAATAAAGTCAGCAAAGGCTTGCCCCTTCACTGCTTTTCTAGGCTCGAAAGTAACTTCGAGGCTCTGTATTTCTATGGCCCATTTGATCATTCGTCCTGACGACTCCATGATGGTAAGGGGCCGCTTGATTGGTTGGTCGGTATACACGACGACTGCATGTGCCAAAAAGTAGGGCTTCAATTTTTTAACAGCCATGAAGAGTGCAAGACCAAATTTCTCCACTAGGGGATACCTCAACTCGGCATTTTTCAGTTAGTGACTGACAAAGTAGACCGGGAGCTGACAGCCGTCCCTTTCAGCAAGGAGCACAGCGCTTAACGCATGATCAGAGACGGCCAGGTACATGTAGAGATCTTCTTTGGGCAAAGGGCTGACCAGCCTCGGCAAGGAATGCAAGTGAAGCTTTAATTTCTGGAAGGCGGCCTCAGCATCCGGCCCCCATTCAAACCTTGCCTTTTTCTTAATTGCCTGGAAAAAGTATAGGCATTTGTCGCCTGATCGGCTTAGGAATCTCCCCAAGGCCGCCAGACAACCTGTTAACTTCTGAACCTCTCGGACGGTACGAGGCGACTGCATGTCAATGACCGCATGTACCTTCTCAGGGTTCGCCTCTATTCCTCTCTGATTGATAAGGAATCCGAGAAATTTCCCAGACTCAACTCCAAATACACATTTCTTGGGATTGAGCATGACATGGTGCCGCCTGAGTGTGGCGAAATTTTCTCGGAGGTCCGTCAGATGATCTTTCTGAAGTTTAGTCTTGACAATCATATCATCAATATATGCCTCGACGTTTCTCCCAATCTGATCAAAGAACACTGTGTTTATCATTCGTTGGAAGGTAGCTGGGGCATTCTTAAGACCAAACGGCATGACCGTGTAACAGTATAATCCCTGATCAGTGACGAAGGCCGTCTTCTCCTGATCTTTCTTCCATAAAGGAATTTGATGGAAACCAGAATAGGCGTCCATAAAACTCATCAAGGCATGGCCGGCTGTTGAGTCGACCAGGTTATCAATTTTAGGCAGAGGGTAACTGTCTTTGGGGCACGCCTTGTTCAAGTCTGTGTAGTCTACACACATTCGCCAGGTGCCATTCGGCTTTTTAACAAGCACCACATTTGCAACCCAATCTGGGAAGTAACATTGCCGAATGAACCCTGCATCAAGTAATTTTTTGACTTCGGCGGCTGCCGCCTGACCTCTTTCTTCACCATGGTTCCGCTTCTTTTGCCGTACCGGCTTCTGTTTCGGATCCACAGCGAGTTTATGTACTGCCAGATCAGGACTAATGCCTTACATTTCATGGACTTCAAATGCAAAGATGTCCTTGTATTCTTTCAACAGGTTGTGAAAGTCGTCACCAAGGTTTCTCAGAGCAGTCGTCCCAACTTTGACTGTTCGGTCAGGACGTGAGTCGTCTAATATCAGGTCCGCATGCTCACCAGCCGGCTGAGGGCGGAACTCATCCGGCCGCTCCTCTGCCAATGATTGCTATTTTCTTGCTTTTCTTGCGGACTCTGTCTGGGACGCCTTTCTCTTTTTGTCGCCTGTTTCTTGAACAGGCGCACTCTCCTTGACATTGTCAAGGTCTGTTTTTTCTCCACTTGACCCAGTGGCCATAACAGTGGGCTTGACATCTGAGAGATAGCACTCTCGGGCCATCCTCTGATCTCCCCTTAGGGAGCCGACTGTTCCATTATCCCTCTCAAACTTAAGCAGCATAAGAGACGGGATTATAACAGCCTTGGAATTATTCAGGGTTGGTCGACCCAGAATCATGTTGTAGGCCGAGAGTTCCTCTACTACTAAGAACCGGACTACCATGTGTCGTCCTTCCCCTTTCTCCCCCAGGCGAATGGGTAGATCTACTCGTCCCAGTGGGTGGACGACTCCTCCTCCAAACCCTATTAAAGGGTGGGAGGCCGGATGTATGCAGTCCGTCTGATATTTCAGTTTTGACAGACATTTGCTGCTGATGAGATCTGAGGAGCTCCCGGTATCTATGAGGATTCGGCCAACTCTCTGGTTGGCCACTTTACATTCAATAACGAGAGGGTCGTCATGCGGCCCCCTTATTCCTCCTAGATCCTCTTCAGTGATGACAATCTCAGGGAATGTATATTTGGACGGCCGTTCTTGGTGAACGGAATTTACATCTAACCGCCTTATATTATCTTTGTTGCCCCTAATAGTGGGGCCGCCTCCTGAGAAGCCGCCTGCAATGGTGTAGACGACTGCATCATCTGTATCGGAACTGTCGGCCTGTTGATTCTTTTTGGCCGACTGCTTTTTTGAGGAAGTGTTCCCCGTAGATTTCCTGACATAAGTGTCAAGATCACCTTGATCAGCCAAGCGGTCTAGGTACCGCATGAGACTGATGCAGTCATTGGTGTGATGACCAACGTCATCATGATAAGCACAGATTTTGTCTTGGTTCCGGTTGCTTGCAGAACCCTTCATGGGGAGCGGCTTCTCAATTGAGAACCGTCCCTTTATTTCTTTTAGGATAAACTGGTTATCCTTGTTAAACACATACTTTGGGGAGTATGGTTTGAATTCTTTTTTCTTTTTCTGAGTCGGCTGTTTAGAGGAGTCAGCCGCCCAGACCTCTTTTCTTTTCTCATCTTTGTTGGACGACTGTTTCTGTCGTCCCTCTCTTTTGTCGAACCTCTTCCCGTCCGACTGTTTTATCGTACACAGATCAGTCGCCTGTATATAGGCTTCTGCTTCAATCAAGGCCTCTTGAAGAGTCGCCACCCTTTTTCGAACTAAATCAAATTTGAAGGTAGACCCGTCTTTGAGACCTCTAAAAAAGTCAGTATAAGCTACCTCATCCGGTAACCCTTGAATCTGTATTCTCATCAGGTTGAACCGCCTGATGTAAGAACGAAGCCCCTCCTTCTCGCCCTGCTGAATTGTTCCCAAATCAAGGGTCGTTTTCTTCGCAGGGATGTTCATAGCGAAGTTGGAGGCAAATAAGTAAGCAAGCGTCCTGAAGCTGTTTACACAACAGTCGGCAGGTTGCCGAACCATTGATGTGCAATTCCCTTGAGAGTCGCTGGGAAACACTTGCACCAAGTGGGATCATCCAACCCTTGAAGGTACATCAGGTTGGTGAATGCCATCAGATGGTCTTCTGGGTTAGTAGTGCCGTCATAGGCGCCTACTAGAACATTTTTTACTTTGGCCGGCTGAGCGGCTTCAGTAATTTCCTTGGAGAAGGCCGACGGCTGTTCACCAAGTCTAAGCAGCCGTAGCTGCCAGTCCATAGGTTGGACGTTTTTTGCTGCAGGTCCACCAAATGGAGGTGGCTGCATAAAATACTGTTGTTGCGGCACAAATGGTAAGTTTGGTACCGCCTGGGCACTATGAAAGCCGGACTGACGGAGGTGCCGCCTGACTGACTATCATGGTACGACTGAGTATGCTCATCGAGGCATTTTCGCAAACTGTCCTGAAAATTTGAAGTAGAAGCCGACTCTGATAATCGGTCACTCTTCTTCTGCTCTAGCAGGAGCCGAGCATCTGTGAACGTTTGCTTTGACCCGTCCGCCTGAATATGACGAACCGGTTTCCTATTTCCCGTAGGATAACGGAGTTTTGTGAAATCAAGAGCAGGTGGCTCCCGCTTCTTGGATTTAGGATGGGGAGTCGCCTCTCGCCCTTGAACTGGCTTCCTCTTTAGTGAAGTGGAAGGTTTCTTGGCCGACTGCTCTTTGACTGAAGCAGGCGGTTTTTTGTTGATCAACTCTTGAATCTCTCCCTTGAAGTCCCTCATGAAGGTCATGAGTTCGTTCTTGTGATGGGAGCAGACCCATCAGTCGGCTGTTGCCGAGCAAGCGGTGCGCCTGCTGGCTCGCTTCCTGTTTGAAGATGCTCCCGTTCCCTCCTGTTCGGTATGACGGGTACGTCGGGCCCTTAGGGTCCCGTCTGGAGCTGTATGAGTTTCAACTTCAAATTCACTTTCGGTATCATGGTCCGACTGAACTTGAGGGTCGTCTAGGGGACGCCTCTCTTCTGGAGTCGGTACAGACTTGGATGCCATCTCTGAAGTACTCTCCCCACAGACGGCGCCAAATGTTTCGGGGTTTTCTGATGTCCTGCGGGAGAGTTACAATTCCGAGACTGGAACCGGACGCCTGTACCTGCAAAATAACGGAGACTCCTGAGAGCTCCGCCTCCAACGGTCAAGTTAAGTACCTGATTAAGGAGTAATTAATACGGAAATTAAAGTAATAAGATCTCTCTAGGTGAGAGTGCTTAGTGTTGGTAATCTGCGTCGTTAGCGAGATTAGCCGGTTGTTGGTGTTCCGTAATAAACTCTGTTCTTCTCTGCTTGATTTCTTGATTTTTCGATTACCTCACTAATGAGGATTAATTAAGTATTTATAGCCTTGATAAGCGTGCAACTCTCTAGGTTTAAGGTAAACCTAGGGCTGACCGGGCCTCTAGACTGGATTGGGCCTTGATGGCCGGTTAGCCCATTTGGCATGGGTGGACACGTGGCGTGTCTAAATTGGTCCGTAGAGGACGTATCTGTGATTGACACGTGGCAGGCTCCTGTTGGCCTTCGTGAAGGACACGTGGCGGAACCTGGTTGGTCCACTTGTCAGACGGTGATTGGTGGAATAAAAATCCCCTAATCAAGAGGAATTATACTTGTTGTACTCTAAAGAGATCCACGAAAATTTTGTGAGTCAAAATCCAAATTAGCTCAGTTGATTAAGGATTTTGAGGATGTTTTTCCCGACGAGTTACCGAAAGAGTTACCACCTTTGAGGGGAATTGAACATCAAATTGACCTCATTCCCGGTGCTCCTTTGCCTAACAAACCTGCCTATAGGTGTAATCCCTTGGAAACTAAGGAATTGCAACGACAAATTGAGGAGTTGATGAGTATGGGGTATGTACGTGAGTCTATGAGTCCGTGTGCTGTTCCTGCTCTTTTGGTCCCTAAAAAGGATGGTACATGGCGTATGTGTATTGATAGTAAGGCTGTTAACAATATTACTATCAAGTATAGGTTTCCAATTCCAAGACTAGATGACATGCTTGATGAACTGAGTGGCTCGAAGTGGTTTTCAAAAGTGGATTTGAGGAGTGGTTATCATCAAATTCGGATGAGAAAAGGAGATGAATGGAAGACCGCTTTCAAAACCAAGCACGGCTTGTATGAGTGGCTCGTGATGCCATTTGGACTCACCAACGCACCTAGCACTTTCATGAGGTTGATGAACGAGGTGTTGCGGCCTTTCCTTGGCAAATTCGTGGTGGTGTACCTTGATGATATCCTTATTTATAGCAAAAATGGGGACGAACATTTGACACATTTATTTAAAGTTTTAATGGTTTGGAGAGAACAAAAATTGTATGGAAAACTTGAAAAATGTAATTTTATGCTATATGAGGTCACTTTTCTTGGTTACATTGTTTCAGGAGAAAGAGTGAAAGTTGATCCTAGCAAGATTGAGGCTATTCAATCATGGCCTAGTCCAAAGACACTCACGGAGGTCCGTTCTTTCCATGGATTAGCTTCCTTTTATAGGAGGTTCATTCGTAATTTCAGCACTCTCATGACCCCTATCACCGAGTGCACAAAGAAGGGCTCATTTGAGTGGACTCCTCAAGCTCAAAAGGCATTTGAAGTGATCAAAGAAAAAATGTGCAATACACCCATCCTAGCACTTCCAGATTTTTCAAAACCATTTGAAGTTGAGTGTGATGCAAGCGGAAAGGGGATTGGTGCCGTGTTGATTCAAGAAGGGCGTCCTATTGCCTACTTTAGTGAGAAATTGAGCCAAGGCAAGCTGAATTATTCCACCTATGATAAGGAGTTCTATGCAATGGTGCGAGCTTTGAATCATTGGTCGCACTACTTGAGACCACAACCCTTCATACTTCATTCTGACCATGAATCTTTGAGGTTCATACATGGCCAAAAGAAGTTGAATTCGAGACATGCAAAGTGGGTGGAATTCTGGCAAACATTTAACTTTTCATCAAAGTACAAGTGGAAAGGCGAATGTTGTTGCGGATGCCTTATCTCGAAGGCATACTTTACTTGGAGTCGTTGAGGCGAAAGTCCTTGGGTTCGAATTAATCAAGGAATACTACAAGGAAGATGATGATTTCAAGGTCATTTTGGAGAAATGCGTGAATGGTAGTTATGAATTATTTTCCTTACAAAATGATTTTCTTTTTAAGGGAAATAGGTTATGCATTCCTAAATGTCCAATTCGAAGCTTGTTGATTCATGAAGCGCATGGAGGAGGTCTAGCAGGCCATTTCGGAGTTCAAAAGACTATGGAGCTTCTTCAAGCTCACTTTTATTGGCCTAATATGCTATCCACTGTTCACCGTGCTGTAGCGCGTTGCTCTACTTGTCAAAGGGCAAAGATGGTGTTTCACAAAGGTCTTTACAAGCCATTGCCAATTCCGGAGAGACCTTGGGAAGACATAAGCATGGATTTCATTGTGGCTTTACCAAGAACTCAAAGAGGTAAGGACTCAATCATGGTGGTAGTTGATCGTTTTTCAAAAATGGCTCACTTTGTCCCTTGTCATAAAACCGAGGATGCTACGAAGGTGGCGAAATTATATTTTGATGGGGTTCGTTTCCATGGAATCCCACACACCATTGTTTCAGATCGAGATACAAAGTTCCAAAGTCATTTTTGGAAGTCCTTGTGGCGTCTTATGGGAACCAAGTTGCTGTTTTCTACCTCACATCACCCCCAAACCGATGGCCAAACCGAGGTGGTGAATAGGGTAATAGGTTCTTTGCTTAGGACCTTGGTTAGTAAGAGCACCAAAGATTGGGATGTCAAACTCGCTCATGCCGAGTTTGCTTACAATAGAACTCCTAGCGCTACTACAAAGTATTCTCCTTTTGAAGTAGTCTATGGTTCTAATCCTTATGTTCCAATTGATCTCATAGCGTTGCCTCGAGACAAGTTCGTGCATGGAGGTGCCAAGGAACAAGCCGAGTTCATGGTGAGAATCCACAAGGAAGTAAGGAAGAACATCGAGAAGGCTAATGAAATCTATAAGAAGCAAGCCAACAACAGAGTCAAAAACGTGAGAAGTTTTGAAGTTGGTGACTTAGTGTGGATCTACATGAGGAAGGAAAGGTTTCCCAATCAAAGGAAGAACAAGCTCATGCCACGAGCCGAGGGTCCATTTGAGATAGTGGAAAAGATCAATGACAATGCCTACAAGGTAGATTTGGGAGGAAAGTAAGGCGTCTCAAGCACATTCAATGTGGGGATCTAGCACCGTACTATAATGATGAAGAATTGAGGGCAATTCCCTTTGAAGAAGGGGAGGATAACCAAAGTGGTCAAGGTTCGAATATTCCAGTCCAAGAGTTGAACGTTAGGGAATTGATTTTGTCCAAGTCTTTCTTCGATGCTACTACTATGGATTTTTGCATGCACGGTCCATATAATTCCTCAAATGGTTGCACCATATTGAGCGTGACTAATTACCTCAATAATGGGGGAATGTAGGCTGATTTAATGCATACTTTAAGGAGAGTTTCAAGCTGGTTTAATTTCGTAATAAAGGAGCTTGAATGAAGGCTTAATTGGGTGGTTACAAAGGCGCATTTCAAGGCTACTTTGAGGAAGAATTTGAACAGCAGTTCGGAGTCAATTTGCTGAACGTTCTTCCCTTATTTTTAGCTATGTTTCCCTTGTGATAAGCTTTCTTAATTAGAGTAATAATTAGTTGTAATGGGGATTAGGTTGGACGGTTATGAGCCACTTAATCTACCCTTATTTTCAGCTTTGTTATTTCTGATTTGTTGTTTGCTTTAGCTAAGTGTAGTGGCAATTAAATGATGTACTAAAAGCTATAAATAGCATGCTAATGATCAATGAAAGGTACTTAGAAAATTTGCAAAAAACACACGAGTGTATGATCTAAATTTGACTTGTGCTAGTCAGGTTTATCTTCCAAATTTGAGAGTTACCTCAATTTGAAGAGTTTGTGTTTTAGTGAGAGTTCCTAAGACTTAAACTGGTAGTTGTCGAATAGGTGAGAGTTCCCTAATCACTACTACGCCCAAACAAGTGAGTGAGTGTTCCTCATTGTTATATCCTAAAGGTTAAGGGTGAGAGTTCCCCTAATCCTTCTTAGTTACTCCACATTGATACTTCATAATTAAATTAAGCACAACACGCATTCCAGACCGTTTGTAAACAAGTTTCTCTTCTTGCTTACACATCACAAATGAAAGTAAAAAACATCTAAAAAAACCTAATTAAATCAAATGAAAGCCAAACACATTCAAACAAAGCTATTTAAATCAAATAAAAGTCAAATGCATTCAAACAAAGCTATTGAAAGTCAAATGCTTTCTACAAAGCCAATTGAATCAAATGAAAGTCAAACACATTCAAACAAACCTAATTAAATCAAATGAAAGTCAAACACATTCAAACAAAGCTAATTGAATCAAATGAAAGTCAAACACATTCAAACAAAGCTGATTAGATCAAATGTAAGTCAAACACATTCAAACAGAGCTTTTTGAATCAAATTAAAGTCAAATGCATTCAACAATGCTAATTGAATCAAACGAAAGTCAAAAAATCTAAAAAAATCTAATTAAATCAAATGAAAGTCAAACACATTCAGACAAAGCTATTTGAATCAAATGAAATTCAAATGCATTCTACAAATCTAATTGAATCAAATGAAAGTAAAAACATCTAAAAAAATTCAAATTAAATCAATAAAAGGTCAAACACATTCAAACAAAACTATTTGAATCAAATGAAAGTCAAAGGCAATCTATAAAGCTAATTGAATCAAATGAAAGTCAAACACATTCAAAGAAAGCTAATTGAATCAAATGAAAGTCAAACACATTCAACAAAGCTAATTGAATCAAATGAAAGTAAAACACATTCAAACAAACCTAATTGAATCAAATGAAAGTCAAAGATATTCAAACAGAGCTAATTGAATCAAATGAAAGTCAAACACATCCAAACAAAGCTAATTGAATCAAATGTAAGTCAAACACATTCAAACAGAGCTTTTTGAATCAAATGAAAGTCAAATGCATTCAACAAAGCTAATTAAATCAAATGAAAGTAAAAAAACATCTAAAAAAATCTAATTAAATCAAATGAAAGTCAAACACATTCAGACAAAGCTGTTTGAATCAAATGAAAGTCAAACACATTCAACAAAGCTATTTGAGTTAAATGAAAGTCAAATGCAATCTACAAAGCTAATTGAATCAAATGAAAGTTAAACACATTCAAACAAACCTAATAGAATCAAATGTAAGTCAAATACATTCAAACAGAGCTTTTTGAATCAAATGAAAGTTAAATGCATTCAACAAAGCTCATTGAATCAAATGAAAGTCAAAAACATCTAAAAAAATCTAATTAAATCAAATGAAAGTCAAACATATTCAGACAAAACTAAATAAATCAAATGAAAGTAAAAAACATCTAAAAAACCTAATTAAATCAAATGAAAGTCAAACACATTCAAACAAAGCTATTTAAATCAAATAAAAGTCAAATGCATTCAAACAAAGCTATTGAAAGTCAAATGCTTTCTACAAAGCCAATTGAATCAAATGAAAGTCAAACACATTCAAACAAACCTAATTAAATCAAATGAAAGTCAAACACATTCAAACAAAGCTAATTGAATCAAATGAAAGTCAAACACATTCAAACAAAGCTGATTAGATCAAATGTAAGTCAAACACATTCAAACAGAGCTTTTTGAATCAAATTAAAGTCAAATGCATTCAACCATGCTAATTGAATCAAACGAAAGTCAAAAACATCTAAAAAAATCTAATTAAATCAAATGAAAGTCAAACACATTCAGACAAAGCTATTTGAATCAAATGAAATTCAAATGCATTCTACAAATCTAATTGAATCAAATGAAAGTAAAAACATCTAAAAAAATTCAAATTAAATCAATAAAAGGTCAAACACATTCAAACAAAACTATTTGAATCAAATGAAAGTCAAAGGCAATCTATAAAGCTAATTGAATCAAATGAAAGTCAAACACATTCAAAGAAAGCTAATTGAATCAAATGAAAGTCAAACACATTCAAACAAAGCTAATTGAATCAAATGAAAGTAAAACACATTCAAACAAACCTAATTGAATCAAATGAAAGTCAAAGATATTCAAACAGAGCTAATTGAATCAAATGAAAGTCAAACACATCCAAACAAAGCTAATTGAATCAAATGTAAGTCAAACACATTCAAACAGAGCTTTTTGAATCAAATGAAAGTCAAATGCATTCAACAAAGCTAATTAAATCAAATGAAAGTAAAAAAACATCTAAAAAAATCTAATTAAATCAAATGAAAGTCAAACACATTCAGACAAAGCTGTTTGAATCAAATGAAAGTCAAACACATTCAACAAAGCTATTTGAGTTAAATGAAAGTCAAATGCAATCTACAAAGCTAATTGAATCAAATGAAAGTTAAACACATTCAAACAAACCTAACAGAATCAAATGTAAGTCAAATACATTCAAACAGAGCTTTTTGAATCAAATGAAAGTTAAATGCATTCAACAAAGCTCATTGAATCAAATGAAAGTCAAAAACATCTAAAAAAATCTAATTAAATCAAATGAAAGTCAAACATATTCAGACAAAACTAAATAAATCAAATGAAAGTAAAAAACATCTAAAAAAACCTAATTAAATCAAATGAAAGTCAAACACATTCAAACAAAGCTATTTAAATCAAATAAAAGTCAAATGCATTCAAACAAAGCTGTTGAAAGTCAAATGCTTTCTACAAAGCCAATTGAATCAAATGAA